>NC_063218.1:19432045-19735075 GCF_020740725.1 Corvus hawaiiensis
CTTGACTAACACTTGTTTCTACTCTTCAAGCACAAATGATTGCTACTCATTCAGTGTCATCAGCAACCAAATCTGAAAAAACCCTGAAGTTTTAGAACCTTCATTTATACTTTAAATAACACAAGCTTGGAAACTGTCACTGCATTTTATGAAATCAAATAGTGTGGACATTATGTTAAAATGATCATTACACTAAAAAAATCTGTTTGATATCCTCACCCAAAGTATCTGGCAATTGCAGTCCATACTACATTACTTATCTGAATGCTTTCAATTTAGATATTTCCTCCATCAGGCACTTAATCAGCATTTCTTCATGAAAATTTTGCTCAGTTTGTGAGGAAAGCTTAAATAAAACATGGAATAAAAACCAAACCTATATCAGGGCAAAGGCAAGTTCATAACAGGATGCTTATTGAATAGATCCATGAAAAAAATGTATCTTTCTCAAGTATTTGGAGAGATAACTTGGCCACTCATCTTCTTAGGTAAACTCTGATACATTTGTTAGCATATCCTAAATCATAGGAAATGTCTATTTGGTGTTAGGAAATAAAGTTTCAGCACATTGTAATACTGCAGGTACAACAATAGCTATCCTATAATATTAAAGCAACCCAGACATGAAGTAAAAAGATGCTACCCAGACAGGATCAAAACACGGGATATTATTTCTCCTCAGGACTGATATTTAAGGTACTATGTTCTCTATGGTAATGTTTTATTACCTGTCCAACTACTTTAAGTTTTACCACTTGGAGTACTGCATTTATGAAAATATCCTGTTCAGTTCCTCACGCTAGTTTTGTTATAACTATTAAATCAAACATCTTTTACTTAAGCAATGATATATTCCTGGCCATGAATAAATGTCTAGGAGACAAGATCATAAAAAAACCCCAAACCACAACTAAATTGAATATAGTCCATAGTAAGCATGAACTATAGCTAAGTGTGAAAAGACCTAAAGAAGTCTGTAGAAAACCTGCATTAAATAGATGTTGAACATATTTTCCCGCTGAAATATTGTTAACATTATGCACAGATGTAAGTGTATACAAATAGTGTATTTGTCAGAACCCATGAAAAAGTTATGAATATTTTCCTTCTACAAATCTCAACTCATTTCTGTAATTAGCTTGATTTCCATGCAGCTCTGAATGATTTATAAATATTTTCAAAAGAAGCAATGAAAAGGTCATGTATTACTAAAAAACCCTTCTGTTTACTTTTTTTTTATATTACCATGATAATATTTATCCATATGGAAAAAATTGAAAAAAATGTATTCAAAAAAACAAACATCAGGTTCACTATGATGCTTGTTCATTTTTTCTTTTATTGTTTTGAAACAAGAATGGTAATAGATGTTGAAAATAATTAATGGTGTATACACAAACAATAATATGACATGAGTGTCAACACTGAGTTTTGGGTTTGATCTGCTGGTGACCATCTGTCCATCTTTGTGCTTGGAAAAATAGAGGACTAAATTGCAGTAGTAGATAAATCCTGTATCTGATTTGGAAAGCATCTGTCTTATCACTTTCATGAACTTGTGATTAAGTGATTAAATATATATTCAGGTGCACAGAACTCACTGTTCTTCATTGTTTTGTGTATAACCTCAAAGTGTTGCTTTCCAACCCCATATTCCACCCACCAGAACTGCTTTGTAAACGCCTACATTCCCAAATTTGTTTTTTTTCCAAGAGGAAAGTTGAACCAAGAGGGGTTTTTGTCTTTATCTTCTGGTCCAGCAGTCTGCTACAGCTTTTGGTTTCAGTGAAAAAATGTGGAAAAAAAGTTGGCTGCATTATGATTATAATTAATGATATCAATTATTAAGAAAGAGAAATAAACATCCTTATAATTTTTGAACATTTCTGCACTACATATTGTCTGAATAAAATGATAATGTCTGAGCTCAGACACAGAGAGGCACAAAGACTCATTTGTTATAGTTCTGTTATTATGCAGTAAATGACATTGTGGTGTGAGTGTACTTTGACATTAAATGGTGATATGGTCAGTTGCTGGAACATAGGCAGACATGACATTGATTCCAGAGAAGATCATAAAAAAAATCATTTTCATAAAATGAAATAAGATTTAAACTAATACTTTTACTTGCCATTATCCTTTTCAAATTGAGGAGAACAAGTGCTGTAACAGCTCAGGATTCTAAAATGCAGCACTCAGTGATGTGCAGATGCCCTTCTGTCTTCTACAGACTTTAACATAACCCAGCAGAAAGCTCTGAACATAGACTTCAGGCCTCTTCTAATTCTTTCAGATAATTGATGGCTAAATATCAGCCATAAAATAGCAAGTGAGATTCAATACTAAAGAATCTTCCACTCATACGTGTATCTTCCAATTCTATTATTGTCCAGTCAGATGAAATTTTTTAGTCATAATAAAAGCAATCATTGGCATTTGGAATAAATTGTGATTAAAATGGGGTTTAAAGTCATATATACATAGAATAAAATTGTTTGCGTTGGAAGTGACCTGAAAGATCGTCTAATCTGCCATGGTCAGGGACACCTCCACACCATCAGGTTGCCCAAAACTCCATATAACCTGGCCTAGAATGCTTCCAGGGATAGGGCATCCAGAACTTCTCTTGCAACCTGTTGCAGTGTCTCACCACTGTCACAGTAAAAAGAGATATTTATATTTAAAATGTATTCAGAAAATAGATAGGTACAATTGGTATCATGATGATCAATACAGTTACAGGGTTTAAGGACTATCCATTTGAATATACTCAGTAACAATAATAATCAAAATAATAATTACGGAACTCTCATTCTTTTATTCCCTTTGTGAAATAAGTGTTTCATCTTGACCATAACTTTGTCAGGTTTGATTTAAAAACAGAAAACAAAATAAAAATTAAAAGAAAAAAAAAAAGAGAGAAAAGGAATGAGATTAATCAGATGAAAAGAATGGAGAGAGCTCCAGTCTCTTCTTGGCCTACTCTGAGTAAATGATATGGCATGTAAGAAATCAAAATCAAAAGCATCTTAACCAGCAAAATGTTGCAAACATCTTAACCAGCAAAAATGTTGAATTTTTGAGACATTGATGTTCAAAAGAACTACAGAAAGGTTACACGTATAAAATAGAGAGGTGCCAAATTAATAGCAAAACAAAGCTAGGTCTTAAGATAATGGGTAGCTAAAAGTAGCAGAAAAAGCAATATCCATATTCAGATGAAGTGCAGCAAAAAGGAGCCTGCAAAATGAGAGGCTTACCTCCTGGTCACCTACTGAGAGGATCTGACCTAGGAAACCATTGATTCAAGGAGTGATCAGGTAGACAGTTCAGTTATTAACAGCTCTGGTGTTGCAAATGCTCTGTGAAAAAAAAATTATGTCTTGACTGGCGGATTATATTTTTGTCTCTCTTCATCTAGAGGGATGATATCTGAACTTGTAGATGAGGACCTTAGAAAGCGCCACAATTTTCAGTTTCTAGAGGAAAATATGTGGGTATATTCAACAAAAACAAAGGGAGATCAAAAAGTAGTGATGATCCACTGGTCTAAGTGATAGAGGAGAGACAATTTAACTGCTGCTACCACTCAGTAAAAGCAAGAATAATCCTTTTGTGCAGAAACATCAGAGCATCAGAGTGAAATACTCTGCAAATGCATAAAACACTCATTTGATACAGGGATTCAGTGCCCCATACAGAAATGAGGCTGAGCAAGCACTGGAACCTAGAAAGTGATCAAGAATCTCTATTAACATCTAAAGTACCAATATGCAACAATCAGAAGGTACCAATGAAAGCTCTCAGATGCTACAGATCACTGAACAGAATAGCTTCTGGGTTGCATCACTACAGAGCAATGTGCAAAACTCAAGTAAACCCTGTGAGTAATGAACTCATGCCTAAATCCAAAAATGAACAACAGTGTAATCAATGTGACAACAATGAGTCAACAGGAGTGAAGTTTTCCACTTCAGTATGCCAAATAATAGATGATTCAGAAAAAGATACTTTTTTTTAACTGAAATAAATTATATAATACTCATATCTTCATCTATTTTTATATTACTTTGTTACTTCCTTTAAAATCAATCAGGAATTTCCATTCTTTACCTTAAGATGTGAGAAAAGAATATCTGAGTTGTAATGATTTTCCACTGGACTATAAACTGGAATTCAACAGTGAACTGGTCTCCCTCAGAGTTTCTCCCTGATCTCTTGGCAAGCCACTTAATCCTTCAAAACCATAGTAAAATGAGAATAATAGAACTATTATGATCTGTTTATAGTTTTTTGATAACAGATCTGTCATACACATACAGGCATGAAAATATTTGGACTTAGTGTTCTGAAAAACTAGCTTGCAACCGTGGTGCCTGACACTTAAGGCAAAAGTAATGTAGTTAGAGGGGAAATATGTTGATATTTGGTAGCACAGAAGGGCAGTCTTGGAACATGATTGCATGTGTTGTGCATGTTTAACAGGCACTGGTATTAAAGAATAAACTACACCTTTGAATAGAGACAAGGTTGGAGTTTTCTACACATGGAGAAATCTAGGCTGTCTCTGCCTAAATGTTTCTATTTTATTAACCAAAAAAAAAAAGGCCTTTAGTATTATGTTAAATTTTCAAACCCAAAATCAGAAATAAGAAACTATTGCAAGAGTGTCCTGTAATCAGGGACATAAGAAGCAGTTGAAACTCTGGTGAGCTGAGCAACTTTTCACTTCAGCATGTGATGCACTCTTTTGCAGGAGCTGAAATAACAAAATCTGTGGGCAGATCTGTGGGAGTTATTTTCCCTGGCTTTTGGTGGTAGGCATGGCAAAAAGGACAGGTGCGTGGAGTGAGGAGGAGCTTAAAAAAGCAATTTATTGTGCCCTATCACATCAACTTGATTCAGACCTCAGTACCAACAAGACTTAAAACATGAGAGAAGGAGGGCTATTGCGAGAAGAGGAAAGCAACCAGCTGGTATTGCAGTGGTTTCCTGGAGATTATAAATGGGTTTATTTTGTTGCTGAAATTAGGTGTTGTTTTCTATTAACTTTCTAATTAGTGCTTTCCTCTACCAGTTAGATCAATATTGTTTAACAAACTACTTGGATCTTCCTGACAAAGAGGAAAATTAGTTCGATGGAAGCCTGAATTTTGATACCATTGCCCAAAATTCAGAGGATTTTGCCAGAGCTTTGAGCCAGGACTTTTTGTGGTGACATTTAATTTCAGCCCAGACTTCATTCCTTCCTATCAAGTCAGAAAGGAACAAAGCCTTACCTCAATACCACTGCATTAGGAAAAAACATAGTGTGCCAAAATATGCATAACAACATCTGTATTTGTTTGGTCATGCCCCACACTGCAGATCCTGATGAATCTTCACTTCCTCCACACTGGTGAAGCACTTGAAATCCATTGGGTGGAAGAATCCAGCTGAAAAGACTGGGGAGGTCAGGCTGACCATGTGAGCCTTGGTGGTGCTGCTGGGCATAGCTGGCAGTCTGAGGAGAATCAGGGAAAGCAAACTTTCTGCAAAGGTATTTGGAGTGACATTGAATTTTCTCTGAACTGCTTTATTTCTGAGCACTTAACAAGTATAGCTCGATCTATTCAGTGGCTTTTCAATTAGTAAAAAAAACAACTCAAGAGCACTGGAAATCAAATTTACATCCTTTGATAAGCACTAAGAAAAAATGCTACAATTTATTGGTGATCTGGTTAAAAGCCTTCCTTTCTGTCCCCGGTACATAATAGAGACACACACTTAAGAAAAGCTGCCTGGGAAAATTATTTCACAAGGACGGAAGATAGCTGTCGGCAACATAAAATGTCTTTTCTTGTCTAGAGATTCACTGCTTCCATTCTTTCCAGGGGCAATATAAAAGAAATCGAGAGCACCATCTTCTAGAGGAGTCCAGCAAACTGTCACACTGCTTGATATATTTCTCCTCTCACCTCAGGACTATCTACTACATAATTGGCAATAAATTGTTGTTACTTCTTACTATGGCAAATCCCTTTGTGACTTTTATATAGTTGGATAGACAGAGGCATAGAGAGAATAAAAAACTCAACAAGCATAATGCTTAAGTGCTATCAATAAGAAAAGAATATTAGTGACAAAAATCTTCAAAAAGACAAAAAAGAGGCAGAAAAAAACTTGGAATAAAAACTGTGTCTATTCATCTGTGTTCATTTTCTGTCCTCTTGGTAAAAAGGGAAAACAGATTCAAAACAGTTCCTCAGGAACTTGGAATTTTACCCATTGGATACCTATAAACACATACCTTGTTCAGGTCTCTGATGTGTCTTTTTAATTATTCAGTCAAGAATAAAGTAGTTTGTGTACAGGAATTCCAACACAAGGTTTCTTGATTGCTCTTTTTTATTTGCTTATTATTTTTTTTCTCACAGAGGTTCCCCAGACACAGTCCAATTAACTTAAAAGAAAAAAAATTAGACCAATTGCATTTTCTTTTGTCATAATATGGGATTTGGATAGGTACTGAAATGACAGAAAAGCCAGTGGATTTTACAGCAATATATTCTTTCTATTTATGGTGCCTCCTGTTTTACCTTGGTTTGAGTGAGAGTAAGAAGATAATTTGCTAGTTTTAAGATATTGTTAATGACAAAAAAACAGTTTAGGAAGCTTATATTTAAAATACAGTGAAGGTACAGATTTATCTTTCAGGACAAATTTTTTCTAGCCCTGATTCTACTTCTGTTTTAAAGGTCAAAGTAAAACTAATGCATATAGTCAGGTGCCTGCTTCTGGATAGTCACTGAGGGAATGGGAAGGACTTAGTCTGCAACTGGGCTTTAGATTGTTTCTGAATCACACAAGAAAAAACAAAGCTGTGAACTACCCTTCATCTGCTCCTTATAACGGGTAAGTAATTCTGCGGATGTATGGAATTGGAATATATTTTAGGTTGCATTTCTGTTTGGTTTTCCTCTGCTATTTGTTTTCTCTTGGAAACTAATAGGTTAAAAAATCTTAAGAGATTATTCTGATCACCACAGCTGTATTGGGTCTGGCTGAGCTGGAGTTCATTTTCCCATACAGCCATCACAGTGCTGTGCTTTGCATTGGTAGCTGCACAGGTGTTGATAAAAGGGAGCATCAGGGCTGTCCCTCTAACATTCCCACCCCCATCAAAGTGCTGGGAGTGGGCAAGATCCTGGGAGGGGACACAATGAGACCAGCAGACCCAAATTAACCAAGGGGGTAGTCCATAACGTGATGTCAGCTCAGATGTAAAAGCTTAAGGAGAGAAGAGGAGTGGGGGGTATTTGTTGTTTAATAATGTTTGCCTTCTAAAGCAGTTGCTATGTGTGCTGAAGCCCTGCTTCGCACGAGCTGGCTGAATATTGCTTGCTGATGGGAAGTAGAGATTGAACATTTTTTTTCCCTTGCTTATGGTATGTGCAAATTTTTGTTTCTTTTGCTGTAGTAGACTGCTTTATTTCAATCTACTAGTTGTTTTCCATCTTATTTTCTCTCCTTTGTCCAGCTGGGGAGTACTAGAGCTGCGTGTTGGGCACTTGGCATCCAGCTGAGGTCAACCGACTGCAACAGCCTAAAATACTTTGCTAGGTTGTTTATGCCGCTGTTTTTTATCTAGATTTTTTTTTCTGGACAGTACAGTTTTCATTATCATGTACTCATCAAAAAAACCTCAAAACATTTTATGATATTTGAATCCATGTTGTATCATACTGCATAGAATTTATTCCATGTAACCCCCTTCACATCAGCTATGGTCATCTCCTAGTAATAAACCCCAGTGTTTGGATGTAGTTTTCCAATTTTTTTCAACATATTCTAATAGTTAAACTGGGTGTGAATTATGGAATTTTTTAAACTTTGTTTTCATATAAAACATCTCTATTGTATAAGTGGATTTGTGGTAATTTTTACATGAAGTATGGATTGCATCTCTATATAGATACAGACACATAGATTCTAAAAATTCTAAAGACCTATTCTAAAAATTTAGTGATAAGAAACAAAAAGGTGACTCTGACTTTGTTCACATTTTTCTCAGTGAGGGACTCCACTGAATAAAGTATATAGTAGATAAGATTTTAATAGCTTTCTCCTCTCTTCCTTTCTTTGGACCACTAGAAAATGCTGCCTCTGAAATAAATTTGCCTCTTTGACATAATGTTGAATGCAATTATTTTCTTTTATGGAACAGTTCCTGCTAGGAATGCAAATAGCAAAAATATCACCCAGTTTGACCAGAATCAACCAGATTGTGTTAAGACCAGGATCATTCAATTTCTTTTTGCAGTCAGTAAAAAAGTTCCCACTGGCTTCAATACTTACATGCTTAGGGTTTAAAATTCAGCATAAATATCATGTGGGGGAACCTTGTGATTTTTCTTTTTTATTCTTTGTTGGGTTTTTTATAACATAAATTATCATCTTTTGTATTTCTTTGCAACTTATTCCTGTTCCTCTGTTGTATATGAATGGAATTTTCAAAAGGCCTTAGGATTAGTATAATGCAGTTTCTGCTGAAGTCTTTGACAGTCTTGTCAGTAACCCCAATGGCATCATGGAAACTAATGGGATTTTAAGAAACCCACAGACCCTCCCCCATCCTCCCCTCACCCCCATTCTCCTGCTAAATGTTAGGGTTTACTTCTTTCTAAAAAAAAAGAAAAAAATAGTTTATTATTTTATTGTTACTACTGTTGTACTATTATTTTATCTAATAAATCACAGATCAGCCTTTTAGTTTGGTAGCTGGTTTATTTTTCTACTGTTTATGATCACTATAGCTTTGTATTTACAAAAATAACAGATTGATAAAAAATACGTGGATTAGTAAATGATCAGTAGCAACCAACCACAAACAGCATTAGATTAAATTGTAACTGCTGTTTGTATTCAGGAGACTTCTGTCATTGACTCACTTTCTTCAGAAAACATTTTGTTGCTTAGACAATAAACAGGGCCAGTGACAGTCATTTCTTCATTTTATTCCATTTTCCTTGATTTCCATGCATTGCCATAGTCTTGCAGGTCTCAGTACTTCTCAATACCTCAGCATTTCACAATACACCACTGTAGAACTCAGTGGGTTTTATGTTGACACTTCTTTCAAATGAAGCAAGTCATAAAAATAAATGCTTAGCCTGTGGCAAAGCTCAACTGTTAGCTAGGGAGCTGTGTGAATTGCTGAAGAATCAGGCTTTAGAACAAATTAGTGGTTTGTTGTTGTTTTGCAGTACTGTAAAAAAACCCTTTGCTGAAGGGTCATATTGGGGAAATAATGCCAATTAGCAGTTCTGCAGAGTACCTTCTTCATAGTTCCATTCATGTCAATGCAATACACAGAATCCAGTAAGAACTGGGGAAAGTTGAGCAGGTAGTTTTTGTCTTGCTTTTTTTTAGGGGAGGGAGAGGAGGGGTTGGTGGTTTTTTATTGGTTTTGGGTTTTTTTTTTTGTTTACGGGCATTTTGTTGTTTGTTTGGAGTTTTTTTGTTTTGTTTTATAATGTAAAAATGCAAAGGAACAATTATAATTTAAGTTCCTACCACTGCTGAGTGACCATGTGATACTCTTATAGTACTTGAACCACTCATTCGGTTTTTCTGATCTGGGAGATCAGGAGAAATGGGAAAGGGGAAAGAGTGCCAGAAAACACCATCTTATTTTAAATATGCTTTGAAGAGAAACCCTGCTGGAAATTGCTGCTTGCTAAATTTGCCTTTCTACTGCTTCTTCCTGTGAATGTATACCAGGAAGAAAAATGGTGGGGTTTTTTGGGGTTTTTTTGGTCTCGGAAAACAAAAATAGACAATTGTGTAATCAAACACTTCTATTTTTTTACAATTAAAGCCTCTGAGAATATTCACTATAATCAGGTTTTTTTGTTGGTTGGGATGTTTTTTTAATGTCATTAAAGCATCATCCTGATTTTTCTCAGTCTGACTCTTCCATCCTTGATGAAAAATTCAGTAATAATACAACCTAAAAGTCTAGAATTTAAAAAAAATACATCTAGTAGTCATGTTCAAGATCTGATACTTACTTCTGGTTCAAAGCTTAGAGCACTTTATACTGGCTCAAGTACTACTCAAGTACACACAGTAGAAAGCAAGCTGTGTCACAGATTCTTCTTTCTGTTATTAATCACTGAGAAGTAACACCTAATTCAGGTAAAACAGGTTTTTATTAGCTGGATATGCAGTGGATCAATCTCTTCTAAAAAGTATATTTGTATACTTTTACATTCAATTCTGTATACAGAAAAATGATAAGCACTGTTCCCAAATCCAGGTTCTACCTCATTCTGAGTCATCTCTATGAATCTTTCAGTTAATTGATTAAGGTACTTAATTAACTTCTGTCAATGCTAAACTTCTATACTTCCATTTCTCACTGTTGATTTGGGCAGATCTGGGATATAATTACATTATAGGTAGCTCTGGGCCAGATTCTGTTTACCATTCAAAGAATGATAAGAATGAAATAAAGGTGAGAAGGTGTGAAACCACATTTGGAAAGCAATCCTTCAGGCAGCGTCCGATTTATCAGTCAGTGTGCTTTCATCTGTGTAACTCTGAGAAACCAGAAGATGCTGCCATCTTGTTGAGGACCTTTTCTTTTGTCCTCTGCATGTCCAGTTGTGCACACTAGTACTGGTGCTTAAGCATATGTCTGAATCTTTGTGTGTCCTTGTTATGTTATTTAGATATTGAAATACTTGGGTGTATTTTCTATGACCATTTTTTTTAAACTAAGTAATCCTTTCTACTTATAATTGCATCTGAAAACATATCTCAGTGAACTCATGGTAGAAAGATAAAGTAAACATACTCCAAAAGAGTCAATTAATTTTCATTATTAATGAATGCATTGAAATTTAAAATTAAGTGATTATTCCATAGAGATAAGTGGAAAAATAAATATTTGGAGAGAGTTTGTAATAACCAAATAATTGATTAATCAATTAATCATTCTTCATACATTTAATTAATCAGACAGAAGCATCAGAGAACAAAGAGTGCCTTTATTTAAATGGAGCTGGAATTTTAGTAATTAAAAATAGCTAGCTGTTCTTTTGGTAGATAAGCTGTTTGCTATAGATAAAACCATATGCTGTTTTTCTCTGTTTTGATAAATCAACAGGAGAATTCAGGTATAAACATGTATCCTGTTAGAGAGACATGACTTTAGCTGATTTTCAACTTATACTATTTTTTTTTAATGTGAAATATGTGAGCCTTGGGATATATTATTACAGTGTAATAATCAATAATTACTTGCAAAGAGCCTGCTTTAAGATGTTCATCTGGCTAAATTTCTCTCTACTAATAAATTTGCAAGTAGGTACATGTTCCAAGAAGGGCATTGAATTGGCTTCATTTGGTTCATACTTATTATCCAGATGCCTACCTAGAAGACTTGGCTGGCTTCTTTTTCTTCCCTGCTCTTCCTTGTCTCCCCTTGCCTCGTCCTGCCTCCTGATGGTGGCATTATAATAACTTATCTCTCCATAGTAGCTCAGAATTTCCTACTAACATGTAAGATAATTCCAATATCCAGTGTGTTCATCACTACTTTATGAACTTACGAGGAATTTCTACCTTTTCAATTTGAAAAGTGTCATATTGGAACTAGTTACCAGTGGCCATGGTAGTGAACTGTTTAACAACTCTGCAGCAAGGAGAGTTTAATGACTCCTCTCTCTATGCCTCAGTCCTTGTCTCTACCACTCTGTGAGGCAGTTCTGTACATTGCATCAGTCTAACCTGTAAATCCTAGATATGAAAATTTCTTTCTTCTATGATCTGTTTCATACAGACATTATTTGATTCTTTGTCATTCAGATTCATTATGCTGAAAATATGTTTTATTATAAGTTTTCTCTCTGAGGAAGATTGTACTTTTTTCTGCCACTGCTATTTCTTCCTCCTGCTGTTCATTTCCTCCCTCTAATTTAGGAATCTTATTCACAAAATCCTTTTCTGTGGTAGAGAGCTATTGCCATTAAAAGAGTCCAACAAGATGTTGCGCTGACATTTGTAATTTTTTCAGATCCATATTGACAAAATATATTAAAATTTTGAATTATTCATTCAAGTAGCTGGTCTTAGAAAAAAACCTCCTAAATGTCCTTGTTTATTTCCAGTTGTTTTGACAGCAGTTAGGTCATATGAACACTTTTGAGCCTTAAGAGAAGGCTGTGGGAATCAATACTAGTACATAAGTATGTAGTATAGCATGGCCCCTAAATTGAAATATCAAACCTTAGGACAGGATACGGACAAGGCATTCCATTCATAAGGAATCACAGAGGCAGTTACTGAGTTCAGGCTGGGTTCGCTTGTGAAGCTTCGTACCTGTTCATGTAATATTTATATTGCTATGTTATATTTTAATTATTTCCAACAACAAAACAAAATAATAAAAGGATCCCTAAAAAGCACATACTTCCACAGTGAAGAAAATCTTTTATCAAGAAACAGACTTTTTAATCATAATGAAAAAAAGTTTCTTGTTAACACAATTTCCTTTCCTCAATTTTTTTTTTTTTTTTTTTTTTTTGTTAGTGGTACAGAATCTATAACACTCCAAGAATTCTACCAAGATCACAGATAATTTCCAAAGATACATCCTGTAATTTAGTTTTGTCCATTTGGGAGGCCTGTAGCTGGCATTATTGCTTGGGATTTCTTTAGGGATTTTTTCAGATTTGAAAATCTACAAAGTTTATTTGAGATAAAAACAATTTATTTGAAACGTATTCTTTTTTTTTTTTTTTTTGGTAAATGTTTTAATTTAAATATGAAAATGTCACAGAGCATGCAAGCCTTTCCTTCTCAATTTGAAATGAAATTAAAACATGCTGAGCATTAAAAATCATGTATGTAATACTTACATTGACTTCCTTTTCCTAATGAGTAAATATCTGAATTTTCAATTTCGATGTCCTCTGTCATTCCAGTTCTTGTGTTTATTTCTCAGCTGTGCCTGGTAAAGTCAAGTCTTATGGCCTATATCTATACCTTTCCTTAAAAGTGTAAGTTTGAGATATTAATAAATAAATAAATAAAATTCCCATCAGGAGGACCTTTATGTATTAATTGCTTTGAGATTCCAGGAAGTTTCAAAGGTGGAACTAGATCAGAAAACTTATAGCTGCCCTGAAATAAATGTTTTATTTCTGAAAGGAAAAATGATCCAATAGGCTGTTGTTAAAAAACTTGGCATTCCAGTTCAACAGCATTTTAGAACAGAAATACTTTGTTATTGCTCTTTATTTACGTAATTAGTTTTAATTTACTGCTCCAGGTGTGTTTCACACCATCATTGATCCCTTCTTTCATATTTTTTCCTCCTGACACATAAGTGCAGGCAGTTAGGAAAAAAGGAGAACAAGATCAGTGAGCCAAAGATCAAAATGAGCCAAAGATCAAAATGTAAATCTTCAGATTGAAAACACAGATTTTCTTATATTCTGTCTGAAAAGGTAAAAACTAGCAACTAGAAAGTATCTGAGATGTGCATCTTTAAGACCAACTTCAGGGAACTTCTCCTGTTTTCATTGACAAAATACCCACACACCAACAGAAAAAAATTTGAAGTTTGGAAGTAAGACTTACAAGAGTATTTCAATACTCAATATATATTGCAAAAAGACCATTGTTTGCATGATTATTGCTTTGAATATCATTTAACACCTGTTCTTTCTACTTTGTTTCCCATTTCTGAACCTTTGCTTCTGAGACTTACTGAAGATTTGGATGCTTAAAAATTACTTAGTGTTTCTTACTTGGAAGGCTACGAATCTTTGGAAGATTCTTAAATTAATAAAGATATAGTTTCAGGGAAAGCCTGTAGGTAAATACTGAGAGAGGAGAGCTGCAGAAGCAAATAAAAATTAAATATTGACATGACAGTAGATTAGTTAGCTACAGTGTAGAAATACAAGGTCCAGTGATTAGAGTTGTTGTTGCCTTATCAGGCTTGAGAAGAAGGAAAAGGAAGATTTAAAACATGACCTAATTACAACTGTCCTTAATAGTTTGTATCTAAAGTAGGGGCCAGAGAGCCACAGTAAATTTACTTAGATAAACAGACAATCATGCAACATAAGCTCAGCTCTGTTTGCTGTGGGATATGACATTCTTTTATTGTCTGTTTGTAAGATGTGTTAAATTAAGCTTGAAATTACATGAGAAGTTTGGCTGAGAGAAATTTTGAAGTGTTCAGACAAGAGAGTGGTGGTAGAAAGTAGAAAGCTTGGCATGAAAAGTGGTTTGGATCACAATTCTACCACATTTGTAGCAATAAGAGACTTCTTTAGAAAACAAAAAAATTTAACTCTATTGATCTTTGCGCTATCTTACCACTCTGAATGCTAATGTCTAAGATAGAATTGAACTATTTACCTCATTTCTTAAAAATTTCTTAGTGTGTTCCCAGTCTTTTGTTCTCTTGGGATAATTTGTTTGTAAGGCATTTTTGACAGTGAAATGGACAGGTTCTGTTGGTGTTCTCTGTTCAATTCCAAGTGATTTCAAAGCACAAATAGCACATCTGAGATCCTGGATGCAGCAGAATCTATGATTGGCAAATTCTACATACCCAGGAATTCTGGACCACTGAATATACCACACACACTGAATAGACTGTGCTTTAACAATAGAGCTGGTATGGATGCAAACAGGATGTTTGTCACATCTGGAAGTTCTGAAAAACAGTAGGGAAGGGTCGACTGCTACACAGATATTTAACAGTGTTTGTAATAATATTGTACCCTAGATTTCCATTACTGACAGACTGAAGAATGACTTCTATGGTATGCTGACATTAAAGAAAAGCAAAAAGAATCAAGGTTTTTGAAAATTTAATTTCATTGCCAAAATAAATAAATAAAGATAATATTTTTAAAATCAGCCTGATATCTAGTTTTCCACAATTTTCCCAGTAACTTAAAAATGAATAAATGAATATAATTTCACTGTTGGATGATGTTTTACCCTTGAAAAAGAATTTTGGATATATTTTTTTAACAAAATAATATTTTTTAAGTACAATCCTAGAAAAAAAACATTTTAAAAAGCCAAATGCAACTTTAGCCTTTAAGCATGTGTAAGTGTAGCATACTAGAGAAAAAACATATACTTCAATGCAAAAACCTTAGTCAATTCCATCATACCTCTTCAGGGAAATAATTCCCAAATACCAAGTCTAAGAGAGACAACTTCTGTCTGAAATTTTAAAATGTTGCGAAGAATGGAAATTACTGATTGTTTAGGAAGAGACACCACCTATTTTCTTTCTTTGAGAATGAAAAATAACCATTGCTCTGCAGAGAAGAGAACAGAAAGCAAAGTGACTAATACTCAGTAGTTTCTTGTTCCAATATGTATCTTGCCTATCCTTGTACCTCCTGTTAACATCTTGCTCTTCAGTTTTGAGTTTAGGAGTTTTATAACCCTTCAGATAAGCTTTCAAGAGGCTGTGCAGATGTATTAAAATCTTCAGATTTATTAAAGTTTTCAAATCCCAGTCCAAGTCTAGACCAAGTGCTTGGACACACATTTCAGTGTTTTGATACAGACCTTTTCCTTGCTTAATGGCAACAGGTGGTCCATCTAGAGGTGCTGGCCAGATGCCAAAACCTAAGATTCTAGGAAAATTGCAGATTAATTTTAACAGAAGAAAGAGAAGAGAATGTAGTATCAAAGTATTTACCAGTTTTATGACTTGTATGGAATCAAAGTCTGAAGTATCGTGTCTTGATTTTGTGCTATTCAGTTCTGATATGGGGATTTTTTTCATTTTTAAAACAAACAGTTAAAAGAAAGGACAAGGTAATTAATTGCAATATCCATGCTCATCTACTCCCTTTTGACTATTAGTCCTACAACTAAGAGGACTCTCTATAGCTATAAAGGAGACCCCCTTTGATGTCTCTCTTAACAGTTTAAACACAAAAATTAGTCCTTGACGTGGTAGGAAAAGCAAGATTATCTTTTTTTTCTCTTTTCTTGTTTCTCATGTTTCTTCTCTCTTCTAGACAATGATTTTCAGGAAATGTGTTGTGAATAAGCATTTATCACATTATTTAAATACTTTCCAGTAATAATGGGGTTTTCTTTAAAGACCTGTGAAGATACCAGCTTAATCACTTAAGACTATGTGAGGGGAAGAAAATTAAGCAATTAGTGTCCAATTTGCTGTAAGAACTCTTATAATCATTGTCTTTATGAACTTACATATTTTTTTAACTTGATCCTATGTTTTCATAGATTTCTTTATGTTCTGATTCTCCACAAAATGGCAAGTCCATGAAGTTTCTTCATATACTTAACATCCATAAGATTTCTGACATGTTGTTTCAGAAGTCATATTAACTTCTTAACCTGAAATTTAGTCACAAATACATTTATACAATCTCTTGCAAACTTCTCAAATATGAATATATATTAGTGTATGTGTTATTTTTCTGACTTCAGTGAGCAGTCTTTACATGCTTACAAGTCATGAAGCATGACAAAATCATCTAAAGAAAATAATTTTTTTTTAAAAAAGATATTAGCTGAATTTTACAGAAAAATGTGATAGAAGAATGAATGAAACAATTTGATTCATTGTATGAATAAATAGTGCATCGTCTTGCATTTTATTAGCTAGGAAACCTGGGCTATTTCTTTGCTACCATATTTTTTCAGGGTAAATAATGTATTTCAACATATTAACTAAATCAAAATTTAGTAAGTTTATAGATTTTATTTCATCTTGAACTACATGGCTCATTCTCATGTATTAGATCCCAACTGATGGGAAAGTGGAACTTTAGGTGGCTGTGAACTTAATCCAGAGTAAAGTGCTAAGCTTTGACATGTTACCCTTGAAAACAATGGTTGAAAGATAATTAAAATTCTTCCACTGGAGTTGAATATTGTACACTACTTGGGAACTAAATACTAAGGGCATGCTAGACACCTAGGCTGGTCTCTTTCCAGACCACTTGTTTCAAACTATTGACTGGATTTAAAAAAAATTAATAAAAAGGCTTCATACAGACCAGTTTTGTAACTATACTTTTTTTGATTAAGAAATACATGGCAATAAACAATAGGGCTGTTAAAGTCATTGTTTTGCCTTGTGACAGTCATCAGTCAAATGAATATGCAAGTACGAAAAACCCTACACATTTATAGTTTCTCCCTACTGAGAATGAGTGCTCATATCTTCACATCATTTCTTATCAGGTTATGCCAAATTTATTCTCTGGCTTTTTTGTAAGTGCAGTTCCAATATATGGCTTATGACTAGACCTTCCAAATACTGCAGCTATATTTATAATAAAAAATGCATACTATAAATCTCAGTTGGCAAAGTTTTGATTTTGCATTATGCAACCTAAGAACTACAACATAAGACTGGAGCTACACTGCATGATAATCTGATCCTAGTCTGCATTCAGCCTGTCACTCTTCCTACCAGATGTAGATACTACTCCAGTGCCAACTACAGGCCTTGAATACAACACACAACACTGAGGAAAAATTTACAATATGGAAGAAGGAAAGATACTTATAAGACATTTGAATTATATTGCATATAATTGATGATAAAAATGAGAATATATGATGCATAAATTAGGCTTTAAGAAGAAAATCATGGTGGTTTTGAATAAGAAATATTTGCATAATTTTACACTGTAGTACTGACTAGATGCAAGAAGCCAGTATGCAACTTCTGTGAGTACAAAAAAGAGAGAATTTTTTTGACAAGTGCCTTCTAGGCTTACCAGTTAATATGCACTATCCTCCTAAACAGAAGGAGTATTGGAAAGAGTGTTCTTAGGAGTTTTACACTAACAACAAATGATTAGGGTGTCACTTTGGCAATAACAGGTTTCAAAAGTTCAATAACCCAGGACATAGGCTTTCTTTCTATATCGTACCATAGCATTGTGCTGAGCTTTACAATTGGATGGGCAATCTGAATGATGGGAAATCGTTGAAAATAGCTGTACCTATTTTTTTTAATAGGACATTAATCGTTAAAAACAGCTGTACTGTTTGAGCAGATTGTAAATTGCCAACATTTTGCTTGTTTTTCCATGAAAGAGCAAGTGTGAATTCTCTGCAATGTGCGGAGGAAGTGGGAAACAGAAACCTTTCCATTTACTCAGCCTCAAGTACTCAGTCATTGAATACGCGCTTTCCATCTTTCACTTCTGGCATCTTCGATGTGTTCAGACATTCAGACAAGTTGGAGTAGACACTGTGAGTCTGAACAGTAATTTACATCATTTTATAACAAGAAAAAAAAAAGTGAGCAGAATTATGATCACAAAACTAGTAATAGAGGTTGTATCACCCAGCTTTAAATATTTATAGTGTGGGAGTTTTTTTAACAAGCGCAGTTTTTTGTTCTCCACTACTTGCACTATCTAAAAGCAGAGGTAAAATGGTTGCAAATAGCTGTATCTTTAATAAAAATTAATTCCAAAGTTCCTAATGTTGGATACCTGTGCTTACAGTGAATAAAATAAGGATCTCCTTATAATTTTTTTTTTTTTTTTAAAGTGAATTAAAATTAATTGTTTTGACATTCTAAAGTTGTTATGCTGATAACATTATGCATGATAACTTCATGATCTGTCTGGCCCCTTATCAGTTTTTCTGGACCTGGTGAAGCACATACTTGAGACAAGAGAATGAGCTGGAGGCAATGCAATTTTAGGATTCTGCTAATTGGTGATTGTACTAGAAAGCAAAGTTTAACAATCAAAATAGGTTTGCTCACTTTCTTCATAAGTGCCTTTTTGTTTTTATAATTATTTGAATTATAAAGAAGATGGTATGCACAGTGATGATCAAACTAAAAAAGTAAGATCATAATGAAATAAAAAAAATCAAGAATCATAATTCTTATAACAAACGAGCAAAAGACAGCTTTTCTTTAAAACAAGGAGAACTAGTATTTATGAGCATGTCTGATGTGAAGATTAAGATAAGCAAAAGAGCAGATAACAGAAGTACCTATAAATTTAAGCAGGTGTATTTTTCAAACTTTACACATCATATCTCCACTCACATCAAATTCAGTGGTACTTGTGCAATTTTAAGCTTCATATCTGACTTTGAAATTCTTTCTCCTTGAGGGAATATATCACTGCTAAGTTTGAAAGTCTGTAATGCACAGTTGTAAAATACAGTTGTAAAATTTTTACTTTTTAACTTATAATTTCTGTAATCTCATTTCACTAGTCTCTCTGTATAAGTGGCACGTAAGCAAATACTTTAGCATAACAGCAAATTATGGATCAGATTTTACTTGTTTCTTCTACAGATTACATTTATTGTGCTTATCTGTAAAGCATCGTTTTGTATAAGTTTTACAGAAAGGATTGCATGGAATTGCTTTCTAGCAGAGGACAGGACCTGGTGCCAAGGAGGTCTCTGGCAGTCGTATATCCATATAATGGTGTTGGAATACTTTACACAGGGTGAGCACTGCATGAGAGCTACGATTTACAATAGTTTACACATCTGAAAAACTGTGCTATTACTTAATCGTTTCACATTACTTCACTGTCATAGCGAGCTGCCTCTGTGTATACATTCCATAATTTCATGCACTGGCCATAAACTGGGTTCTCATTTGACATAATGAAGATTCTCTAGAAATGGGTGGAGTATGCCTGTGGAATACAAGGAGCAACTCTCAGAGATCACACGTTGGCTAAGATCAAAGGCATGTCTTAATGACACTAACTCTTCAAAGCTTTGTTTCATCCTTATACTTGCAAAAAGATTAACTCATTTAGTATTGCTAGTGTGGCAGGGTGGGGAAGAAATGAGGGAGAAGAGGGGAGAGAGAAAGAGTAAGAAGGGAAAAGGGGAGAGAAGACAAAGATAATAGCTCTCTAGATAGAAACAAGAAGATGAAGTTATCTTGGGCAGGATCTGAAGTGTTTGCTGATGTTTTCCTGCTAACACGGAGCTACCAGAATAGGACATTACTAGGGAGAAAGAAGACTGTAGTGCAATGATTTCATTTAAACACTCAGAGAATACCGATCTGCTCCACTTAACAGCCACCACCAAAATGAAGCAGATAGAAAGTCTGGGTAGCAGAAGAAGTCGATTTCCTTCTCTCTGGTACTTGCATATCAAGACTATTACATAATCAAGAGATACATATTGCACTCCTCGGAGAGACCTGAGTGTTACACTACAGAGGAAAGTGAAGATGGTGGTTCTGCAGGGATTCTGAGACTGCGGGATTCAGGGCTTGCTTTTAGCTAAATTTCAGAAAAGCTACCCAAGCCTGTCATCAGTAGTCATGTTTACTCCCACACCCAGGAATGCAGGTCTAGAAGAGAGTCTGTATTTGAATCAGGTATGCACTCCATGTGACTGGAGAGCCAGTAGCAGGCCTCAGGTTCAGATAGTCAGCTCTCCAGGTGGGAGTTTCAATCAGAAAACAAAGGAAGGGAAAACATGCATAAAATCTAAACCTCTTCCATGATTTAGAAAGCAGGATCATATCCCATTCTGTCATAAGGATTGGATGCAATAACCTACCCATCCACCGACCTTAACTTTGTGATTTTATTTCTTCTTGCTAGTCTTCTTAAACTTACAGCACAGACATGTCTTTGTTTAATGTTACAGATTTGGATAATCGAGATAATAATAACTGATTTAACTATAAACATATATGCCACAAATCAGGTGCAAACTTGCAAGAGGAAATGGTCGATTGGCTTCTGCACTTTACAAAACAACTCTTTGGGTAAAATACTATGAGAGAACATTGAAAATCAGTGCCCACCCCCCACCTTCCCCATACTCTACTGACTGATGTAAAATCTCTGCCTTAAAAAAGTTTAACAAAACTGGCATGAAATGAGGCACTGCAAGAACAGCAAAGGGATACACAAAGAGTGTGGCACAAGGTGTGATAGTATCAGGAAACTATATTTAACAGAGAAACTCTGAAAAGCATTAGCCAATTCTTTTGTGTAGAGACCAGCTAAACTATCAGGTCTGGCACAAACACGTTCCTGGCTGATCTAGATGACAGTGGACCATGGAGTCATTCTAAACTCAGGTGAATATGAAATCATAATTTTAGCATGTAACCAACAGGAAGAAAATGTCAGTACTTCACAATTACAAGACTTTGATAGGGAAACAGATACATTAGCATGAAGAACCTTGAAAGAGAGGGAAGGAATTTTACGTTTTGCTAACTCTCAAAGTTAACAACATAGTGGGAGCTGATCTATACTAGATGTCTTTTTAAAGCTGGCAGGATAATTAACCCATACTTTAAAGGGTCAAACCATAAGATAGAGCTGAGGCAGTTTTCTTCTACTTTGTAATACATTCTCATTGATGTATTGCAGCAAAAAAAAAATTGGATAAAACCTTAGGTCACATTGTGTATCTTCTAGTAATTCAAGGACTGTTCTTTAGTTGAGAGTTACCAATCTGCTTTCAAAAGGCTATAGTGAGATATTTAACCCATGGTACAGTGAGCCATGTCTTAATAGAGTAATCATCAGCACCATATTTTGTGTTATCTGATGAGCTATCTTTCATGTTTTCATTTTCTTTAAAGAAGGCCAAGTAGCAATGATGCAGTGCATATGCTGAATATAAAAGCATACATATATCCTCAAAATATATATCCTCAAAAGGACTGTTAGATACTGGGGATTTGCATTTACTACCAACAGGCATGGGAAGACTAATTAGCCAACAGCAATGCCAGCAGTATTAATGAATAGTAGGAGGTCTGGGTAGGCAGGTGACTGGAGCTACTGTTGTCTTGGACAAGAATAGACTCTATAAATGGGTTTGAGTGCTGCAAACCCTTTCTACTATTCAGTGCCACTTTGAGGGTGCATTATGCCTAAGCAAGCAAAATGAGTGATAACACTCCTGTCTCCACTGACCTACATAACAAAATGTACACTGACAGTGTTCCAATCAATTACTTTTCTAACCCAGCTGGCTCTTCCATTCTCAATCGATGAGCTCACAGATGAAACACTCATTCCCCATTTCCTTGGTCTGAATTAATATGGATTTGCTCATGAACTTAACACAATTATTGCTGAAAAGACAGAGTGGAAAAAAAAGGTGCTTCTCAACTTACAAGGCTGGTGACAAAGTCCTGAAGGACCTACCCCTTTTCCTGTGAAGCCAACAGAAACTTTTCGCTTATTTTAACTAAGATACCACCAGGCATTCGTCTGAGATAAAGACTGAAGTTACAGATTCCTCATATGCATCTGGAATGTGAAGGTCTCAAATTTCAGAGAACCAGTGATTTGCTTGTGTATGATGAATTTAGAGCACTGCTGGAAAATAAAGAAAAGGTTAGATCTAACATCTGTGGTGTCAAGGAAGAAAAAATAGGTATTAACAAGCTCTTGACAAGGTTATATGTTGATGGCAACCTTCCCATGTCTTTTACTGAGCTACCAAAAATTTTCTTATTTTTCCTCTCAAGAGTTTGGAGCTTTAAAACAATCTGGCAGGAAATTTCAGAAGTAAATATATTTTTGCAAATCTCAGCTAAAAGTCAGCATTAGACCAGTAAAGCCACATTTAAGGATTTGAATATGCCTGACCTGGTTTTCAGAAATGCTGAGTATGAACAACTCTCAGTGTCATAAGTGTTAGTAAACAGCTGAAAATCAAATAAATAAATATCTGTGTTGAGGTTTAACTCCACCCAGCAACTAAGTGCCACAAGATACTCATGCACTCTCCTCACAGTGGAATGGGGGGAAGATAACTGGAAAGGTAAATGTAAGAAAATTCATGGGTTGAGAAAAGAACTGTTTTATAATTGAAATTTAAAAAAAGAAAAGTAATAGCAGTAGCAATAATAATAATAATAATCATCATCATCACCACCACAACAGTAATACTGATAAGAATAAATTGTAGTGAAAAGGAAAAAAACAACAATAAATAAAACTAAAGAAAAAAAAGCTATGTGGATGTAAACAATTCCTGACCACTAACTGACTGATGCCCAGACGGTTCTTGAGCAGCACCTCCATGGAAAACCTTCCCCATAGTTTAATTTGTGAGCATGACATATGGTCTGGAATATCCCTTTGTCCATTTGGGGTCAGCTGTCCTGGATGTGTCCCCTGTCGACATATTATGCACCTGAAGCCTCCTCACTGGTGCAGTCGGGTGAGGAGCAGAAAATGCCTTGAACCAGTGTAAGCACTGCCCAGCAGTAACTAAAAAATCCCTGTTACCAACACTGTTTTCAGCACAAAGCCAAAATGTAAGCCCATACTAACTACTGTGAGAAAAATGAACCCTACCTCATCCAAAATCAGCACAACTCAACACCCAAAAAAACCCCAGACCCAATCCCAAGTAAGGCTTTAAGTGATTACAAAATGCTGTGTACTTAGCAACCATTCTCTGGGAAGTATGGAAGGTTCTCTTTTAGTTATGCATTTCTCTATGTCTGCAAGACTCCAGTACGCTTAAAGAAGTGGTGAAATGTCCCTTTCTCAGTGAGAAGTTAACTAACTAAATGTAGACAAAATCACAAAAGAAGTGCTGGGTCCTAGTACTGATAACACAATAAGAAATTTGAATGCTATTTGTTATATTCATTGATTAAGAGTGTAATCATTTAAGATAACATTATACTAGCACTGAGACAGAACCTAAAAAACTGTACACAATTTAAGTATTACATACTTGCAACATGGAAATTACATCAGCAGTAACCACTTCTAGTTAAGCTTTCTTTAAAACATGGATGGAAATTGGATTTTGTCTCCATTCATCGGTCTTGAAAACAAGAAATCCTTAAATGTAGTCAGAAAGCATTTAGAAAGATGTAGCAGAACTTGGATCAACTCAATAATATTTCACTGTGGGCTGTTTTTGCTATCTATTTTAAGCCATAATAACGTCAGCATGATTCTGCTTATAAGTTTGCCTTACAGGACAGGATTTTTATACAGGCTTTAAGTTAGGATATCCTCAAAACAGTAATTAGATTTTTAAAAAAAATTTTTGTTTTTTTGACAGAAACGGACATGGAAGTCAGAAGGTATGCACAGGGTACAAAGTCATTGAACGTATTTAAGTGTGAAGACTCAAAGGAAACACAACAGTAGCCACATCATTTGTGAGAAGTCATCAAGCAAAAAAAATTTTTCTCTGACATTGTTTTTTAAACTGCATCCAAAATTCTATTCAGTACAAACATACTGGGATTATTTGCAAAATGGTAGTTCTGTAGGCAGAGGAAGTTATTTCTATTTTTATTATGTTTCAAAAAAATCTGTGTTTCACATGACCTAAATTTCAGGCTGCAACTTATAAGTATCCATTAACATTCTTATAAATTACCCAAATTAATAGTTACAGATTCCAGAGAACCATCTTCTCCATTTGAAAAGCAAAATGCTTCTTTTCTGATGCCTAAATATATCAGATTTTTGACTGAAAAAGAGAGACAAATATAGGTATAACAAAGAAAAATAACTAGTAATCAGATGAAGTGAGCAAACAGACTAATTCCAATTTTACATATTTATAGTTTATTTGTTATATTTATAGCATGTGTGTTTTTTAAAGAATGCCCAAAGCTTATGAATGAGAAAAATACACTGTCAACATAAGAACGGGTTTCCAAAGCAAAGAAACTGAACTCGTCCACGTGTAAGTCACAGCACAAAAAATTACCTTATCTTTGCCAAGACATTTCTGGTACAACACCTGATAATAAAGATAATACTCCCCAGGATCACTTGCCCAAGAAAACTAGATATCTCTATGCTAGCCACTGAGATCTGACAAACTGATCAACTGCCTAGAGTGTATTTGGGTCAGTCATCAAGATGAGTGTGTGAAAAAAGCTTCAGATAGAAGGAATAAGTAAAGTGGAAATAAAGAATTGGAACTTCAGTGATGCTGCAGCTCAGATGTTAGAACTGGAATGTTAGGGAGGGGAAAGTCTTCATTACGCACTTCACCTGTCCTAAGTGTAGGCCATGTAGTCGTTCTGCTGTTTTCTGTAACCAAATACAGGGTAGGTGTAATCCTAACTGATTGCCATCGGATGTTACTGTGCTTATTCCAAGCACATGCTGAGAAAAGTAATGTCACATAAGCATTTGCATGTGAGGTCTGGGACTTGCTTTAAAACGAGTTCAAAATGTTAATAAGAAGACACACCTCTTGCCTGTGGTGGTAAGGAATGACCTCAACAATCTGCCTTAAAGCAGTTCACAGAGCAGCTAATGCTTAGCATGATATAAGAAGTTTTATATGTGATTTAAGATATTACTAAAGTAAAAACTTCACAAATAATTTCAGGGTTTTTTTCTTTTTTTTTTTTTCTGACCTTATAACTGTAAGTGCAATCATCTAATCAGGCAGTTTCTAAAACTAAACTAAACTAGACTTTTCATCTGGGTCAGCTCTTTGAACTCACATTCTGTTTTGTTGTGATTGTCTGTATTCATAGTATGTCTCTGATCTGTGCTTATTATCCACTATCTCAGCAGCTGAATAAGCGTTTTACAAGTCTAGGTAACAGTTTCACATCAGTTAATCATTTTTACTGACTGCTCATTTCAGTCAAGTAATCATTTAAAATTCATTAATGTTTGTCTTCTATCTTTTTATAGAGAGCACAGGACAGAGTGAATCTGAAATGTGTAAATATCAGATAAACAGCTTTTAAATGTAAGATGAGATTTGTCCAGAAGAATCAAGGAAACCACAAAGCCACAATCAACGTCATGAAAAAGGTACAAATTAATGTTAAGCTCTATAATTACTGTACAATTTAGAGGCCTCACATATATGCAGAAAATATCCTTTTGTGATGTGGTTGAAATTATATTTCTGAAAACAGATGCTTTCTCCTGCCATCTGTCATAAGCCTGTTTGTACCCTAGCCTTCTTACTTGTTTAGAAGCCAAAAAAAAATAAAACAAAAATGTGTCCTGAAAAACACTGGTAAAATAATGTCAGTTCATTAATTTTTATAACACATCACTTTCCCATGTTAACACACAGCACATTTTTTTTCTCATTTACTGTGAACAATAAACTTATCATGATTTTATTTTATTAACAATTTTTTCAAAAGTTAAAAAAAAAAAGTTTTCTAGTCCATTCTAGATGGACTTAACAGACTGAGGAGCCCCTCAGCAAAAAGCTGATAAAATTTTGTGGCCCCTTTCTAGCCACAACCCAACCACGCCTATGACCAAGGAAGTCTTGAGAAGCAAATACCTTGGTTGAGGGCTGGTCATGACCCTTGCACTAAAAGCCAGGAAAAGTGCTGTGGGAAAAAGGTAGAGCTTTAAAATCTGTGCATCTGCTCTAAATTTTGGCCTTAAAGTCAGAATTCTTTCGTTTACTATTAAATTTTGTACTGCAAAGTATTTTTCAGTCTATAGGTACATATAAAGGGCCCTGATCTGATACTTATGAATAGGTAACAGTAAAAAACTCAATACAGTAACTAGCTGATATATACATATATATACACACATTCTCCCTATATCTATCTCTGTCTATCACAGCTGCAATGACTCTATGTGTATTGAGTGGGTTTCACAAATATTGGCTTATAATTCACTTTGTTAAACCAGCTTTTATACACTGGATAGAAAATTTAAGAAGCTTTGATGTGTAATAGATCACAGTAGGTGGATATGTCAGTATTGTCCAGCAAGAACGTGAGGTTTTTTCTTTTTTCTTTTTTCTTCTGCGTCCTTTGCTTTTTCACAATGATATCTTACTTGAGATGAGGGCAAAGGAAGCAATAAAAGGGATAACAATAAACTTGTGTCTCAACTAGAGATAAACAGACATTTCAGAGAGAAAATAAGAGAATTTGCCCATGAATTAAATGGTTCAGAACACTGAGATTAATAGAAAGTTTATTTTTGTCCTTCCAATTTCTGTCTGCAGACTGCTGAGAATGACACTGTAACGTGTTCTGATTTAGCGGTTATCTTATGGCTAGGACCTTACAGTGCACTCGAGTCTTTTCATGACTAGGGAACCACTGTGTGCCTTAGTCTTTTCACCTTATTATAAAGAGAAATAATTGCTCTAAGAGAGGATGGTAAGAAGTCTATCAGAGCTTCAAAATATAGAGGCTGGAAAATACTTTATTTCTTTTAAAACTACTGTCTTCCCACTGAACTTTACAGCAAGTGGCAAAGAGATATCACACAATCCAACGGGTCTGTGAAAATATTGGTAGGTCAGCAATATCTGTAAAACATTTTAGAATGGTATTACTGAATGGTAACATTAAATCTCTTGCCATTTAGCTAGAGTTTATATTTTTTATATTTTTCTTCACACATGTTTATTTTGGACTCAGAAGCATACATCCAAATCATTTTCTCAAGGGCAGTTTAACTCCACAGTAAGACAGAGAGTACAATTAAAAATTATTTTCTTTGAGAAACCTATAAAAGTGAAGTCTTCAGTGCGTGTTTATGGCATATCATAAAGTTGGTTTTGTGCTAGCTTGAAAAGTAATATTGCATAAATAGTAAAGATTAAAGAAAAAAAAAGGCCTGGAACTTTCACATATAAATTCTAAATTAAGGTTTTCTAAATAAAAAGAGATTAAATGCAGAAAGCTTAAATACACACTGCCAACAAAACAACCACTGTGGACTCCTCTACAAGGCATTGTGCCAATTGCAGAAATAAAAAGACTTGAAAGCATTTGTATACTTGTTATAATAAATTGCTTTGGGACAATGTAGTATCATTTTTAGACAGTTAACACTCAGTAGAAATAAAAATATTTGCAGTGTCATTCCCAGAATCTTGAACCCGAATTTGGGGGAACAGAACTAAGCAAATACTTGGAACAAATACTTTAATCGTAGTCTGTCCGGATCTCTGATAAATGATCTTGTAAATTGTTATCTACTTTGATTTCAGGACACCAAAGACCATCCAGATTTCTGCATAATGCTGAATCCAAAACACTTAATGTTAGTATGACTGGACTACCAAGACTGACACTTTTATTTATGTACTGATCCTCCTGTAGTCAGCAAGATAGAATAGCCAAAAATAAGAATAGGCATTCTTTCTCAACAACATGAAACCTGATTGGTTTGACATGGCCTGATTTGGTCAGATAAATAAAGCTATACACATGAAAAACACGTCCATAAGTACTCTAATACAGTACCAAAGCTATCAGACTTTGTCCTTAAAATACACAAAACCAAAAAGAAAAAAAAAATTTGTTTTAAAAATCTTCACACTGTACTCTAAATTATCTTATCTTAATTCCCTCTTTTCTACAAAGGAGTACTGATATGAACATTTAGGAATCCTGGTATAAAACTCAGAAAAATCTAGTTTTGCTCATATTCTCTCCCTGTGTGGAAAGGTTTATTTCTCAGATCAGAGTGTCTTAGTGTCATATTGGCATACATGGATCCATCCTGGCAATAAAATCTCTGTATGTGTGAGTATTTCTATGTGAGACTGTGTATGCATATTATTATAAATACATGTGCACATATACTTGCATGTGTTTGGATATTTATATATACACATATATCCATGCTTGATTGTATTAGTTACAAAAGACAGAAAATTTAGTCTTCTGTTTTTAAAATCTTTCAACAGTTTATAAGATATACCACTGAAATTTTCAAAATAACAATTATTGGATGGACTTTTTGGCAAGAAGCAAGGAATATAAGTAAAGGCCATTTACCATTATATATCTAATGCTCTCTATTTTCTCATATATTTTCAATTAGTGTTTTTAATGTTTAATTAATCTTTAAATTTTCACAGTCCAAGGATGAAATAGGAAAAAAGCAGTTTTCAATTCTACTTATGTCATCCACTTGTAAGGGTGGAGGAACAGTAAAAGAAAAACAAAATAGCAGTCTGTTTTGGGTGAGTATATTTTAATGACAAAACAATGACATAAAAATATGGCAAGCTAGGAATCTTATTAAATAGGATCCAGCTGCATTTATTGGACAGAATGCAGGAGAACAAGGTCCAAGCAAAAAAAAGGGATTTATGATCAAAAATTGATTCCATTTTTCTAGATATATATGGGAATTTTTTTTTTTATAAGTTATATGCATATGTGTACCAGTAGTTTTTTAGCTACAGCAGATATATATAAGGTAGAGAAAAATATCCCAACAAATTCTAAGTTATTTTCTCTTTATCTATCCCCATTTCGCTGAGTATAAAGTAATATTCATGCAAATATTGTGAGAAAAATGTTCTCCTATAATATACAATGCCTTCAGAATGGAGAAATGACATAAAGTCTGAAGAAAATATAATTTCTATTCCCAGATTTAACTGATTACTCAATCAAAGGTATTCAGAAAAGTATACCTTCACAGGTATTGCCATAAACAAGTTTACATGAAAACTGGCCATTCCCTAGGCAGTTAAGGGAACATATGTTGACACTCACTGAGATTTAACTGGTATATATTGAGAAAGACAGCATATGAAGAGCATGTAAAGAGCATATAAATAGTTACAGTAGTTGCAGTAGATTAAAGCAAGGCAGACATTTCTTTACCAAAGCAAGGATGACAGAATTGCTTATCAATATTAAAAAAAAAAAAACAAACCCCATATGGGAATTTATTAATTTGAGCAGGACGAAGGAGCTGGATCATCCTGTGTTTGCCCATACTGTAGATGCTGCGTAGGTACAGCCACCTACAAAGGGAAGGATTTTTTGAGTCCTGGAGAAGAGGTCCACCAGCTGACACCCTGCCTTAGCATAAGTAGATGCAGATCTGTAGTCCTCTCTCACTTATTCATGCATTTTTTGTGCACACACATATTCATGGAAGTTAATACATTTTAAGAGAAAATAAAAAATCTGAATTTAACACAATAATAGAATCATTACTTGAGCCCTCTGAAAGGAAAACAAGTTGACAAATCCTGCTGGGAAAATAAATCGAGACATCACTGTAATCTTACCATTTTAATTCTCCCCAGCTATCTCCAATAGTTACCTACACATTCATTCCTTATCAATCACACTTTTACAGCTAGGAATTCTTTTTTAAAAGAGGTATATCATGAAATATTTGACCTATGCTATTTTTCTCTATTGTTTAGATCAGATTTTATGTACAACATTTTGCAGAAGGATAGAAAAGTGACCTGAAGCAAGTTTGAAATTCAGAATTCTGTCTTAAATGACCCACCTGAGTCTGTGCACAGCAGTGTGTGATTGTCTGTGTGTATGCCCATGTTTTCATGTCTGCATCTTTGTGCATAAACAGGTTTCAGCTTTCCATGCCTGTGCTCTGACCTAATAAGCAAGCTCCAGCTGAATTGCATGTCTATCATGCCCAAGCCAGTTAAGTTCCATTTCAGCTGATCTTATTCTCTCAGGAATAGCACTTCTCTACAACGTCTGAACAGCATCTGGCTAGTGTAATGTGGGCACACACATATGCACACATTTTTGTAGACATCCTAAAAACTAAACTCTCTTCTTGTCATATAAGTCTAAAAAAATTACCCTCAAAAAAAAGATGTCAGGATTTTTTCCACTTGTGGTGAACTGTACATCATATGAACTTACTTTTTTCTCAAAAACAAGAAGCTCCTTGGCCCTTATAATTGTATTGCTGAGTAGCCTGGACTTTAGTAGTATCCAGAGAGTTTTTTGAGGTCTTGTTTTTTTCAGGTGAACCTTCACTTTTTATTATTTAATTCCGTCCTCTTTCTACTGTAATTTGTACACTGTAAAACTCTACCAGTTTAGTCAGCAACCAGTATGATCCTTGAAAGTCCATTTAGTAATCTTGTCACACTCATTAATACCACTTAGTGACTGTTATTAAATTACCTTTTCTCTAATTACTTAAATGCTCTGTGTTCACTGATATGGATTAAGTCTTCTGATATGCTAAGAGCTGAAAGTGGTTTTTTATCAATATTTTAAGTGTCATTCATAGATGTGGGAAGTTAGGCTTAGCTAACAGCCAAATGTCCACACAACAGCTCACACGCTCTCTCTCCTCAATAGGACATGGTGGGAAAACAGGAATAGAAAGCTGTTGGGTTAAGATAAAGACAAGGAGATTGATGCAATTCACTGTCACAGGCAAAACATAGTCACTGGAGAAAAGATAATTTAATTTAGTGACAACCTGGGTAGTGAGAAAAAAGTAGATAAACTTTAAATCAACACCTGACCTCTTCTCAGGTCCTTCTCTCCACATTGACCTCACCACTGAGCAGCACAGTGAGGGTCTGCATTTGGTGTGTGTGTTACTGTCAGTATACAGCAGTTTCTGCCTCTCCTTCCTCATCAGCCTGTTCCTCTACTTTTGCTTTGTCTTTCCATCAGACATCATTCCTTCATGAATATCCAACTGCTCCAGCAAGAATCCACCCCAGGCTGCAGTAGATATGTACTCCTCTATGAGGGTCTTCATTCTCCTTCTCTGACCTTCATATTTTCTTTATTGTTTGTCATACTCTTTGTATGCTCTTCCTCTCAAATGTGTTTTCCCAGAGATGGCATCATGTGCCTCCTGTGGTAGGAGACAGATGGAACAGGCTGTGTCTGGCACAGGTCAGACACTGACCTCTTCCCACAGAGGCTGCCCCTGCAAGCCCATCCTCTCTTTCCTCTGCCTCTTTGCTACCAAAGCCTTGCCAAATGAACCCGATGTTTTAGTTTTACACTTTCAAAAATACAATTTCAATATTTAGGATATAAAATTATATTAAATTTATTTCAACTATGTGCTCCTTTTGGGACATTTTTTCATATCAGATAATGAGGTCTTGGATGAAAAGTGGAGGAGTTTTAGCAGTACTTTGTGATAGGTATTCTTCATAATCTATAGATTTTATGGCCAATAGGTGACTAAATTAATTTGTTCTAATGTACTATATAATGCAGACTGCAGAATTCCAGCCCTTGTAATTTATTCTGTTCTGGTCCTAATAAATGATATTTGACTAAAACATATGTGTTAGCTGTACTTAGAAGCTGTGAAAAAAAAAGCCTGTTAATCTTAACCTCCATAGTGACTGCCTTCAGTTTGAGGTGACTGTAAGGAATGACCAAGTCCCTTCAACGATACCCAGATACATGAGAAACCTTAGGTAGTAGTTGCACTGTATGTTTGAAGACATTCCATGAAACTTCATGCAAAATTCTTGTTCTGTATACATAAATAAATAAAATAAATAGAAAAACAAGTAAAACTCCCAGAAATGAAAAAAAAAAAAAAAAACAAAATCCACCAAGGACAACCAGGAAATCTTTTGCAACATGTCTGACTGATAAACAGATGAGAAAAAATTTGCATGATGTGTGAAAGAACAAAGAAACTAGTTTGTGTTCCTCACAGAAAATTCCTCATACACTGTTTGTAAGTAAGCCCTGATGCATTGAAGAAATACTAAATTCTTTTATGCATTTTTCTTTTTATACTTGCAAATAACTTCTGGACAAAAAAAAAAAATATTTAGGAAAAAAAAATCTCCAGTTATTCATGCAGCCATTTAGTGTTAATTTATAGACTTTAAAAAAATATAGAGAATATAAGGCTTTTCTGTTTGTGAAAATTCATTATACTCAGGTCTGTATGTCATCAGCACCACCTATTTTTTTTCTACACAATGTATTATATGCCTAAAACATAACTTGTTCCAGTAATATAAAGAGCAGTTTTCTATTGACATTCTTGACAGAGACCTGCCAGCAAACAAATAGGACAGTAACACTACTACTCAAGTAAACTCATGCAAGGGAGCTATGTTGATTTACCAAAGCTCTGATATCATACTGAAAATGTCTGTAAGTTATATTCAGCCTCACTGGCTCTGTTCAGTCTGAAGTTAAATCCTGGGATATCAGTGTACCAGGCTGTGGTCAGGAATCTGAAGAGCTATCACACGAAGAACCAGTGCAAAATGACTGTTGTCAGGTTTTTATATATATGAAATATATATAATCTCAGGTGTCAAGACTGGATAGTGAATACTCAGGCTTCATAGTGAAGTTGCAATGAATCGGGGAGATATCTGGATCAGCTGACCAGACGCACCCCAAGTTCAGTAATTCCATCATTATTAAATGAAGTATTTGCATAAAGGACACTAAATTAATCCCCAAGTGCATTCTTGCAAACTACTGTGCTGTATTTCCTAACATTACTAGAAGCATTTTGTGTCATGCTCCAATAGTGGGACTAGCTCAAAAGATGGGCAATCAAATGCAGCTTAACTGCAGGTTAAAAAGGAAAAAGTCAATAAAGACAAAGGGCAAAGCTGTTAGCCGAAATTTATTGATGTCCTTCACTGTCTTGTCCAAGCTTTGGTCTTTATTGCTCTACCTCTATTCTTGCAGGATGGAAACACTCAAGTCCACAAATAGAAAATAAGCAGAGCAGTTACCACCCAAATCTTGCTGTTTCCCTCAGATCATCAGCTGCTTTTTGGAACATGTTGCTTTTGTCAAGCGATGCTGTGGTTTAATTCCAGAGGCTTTATTGTAAGTGAAGAAAGCACAGCCAAAGCCACCAGCAGTCTGATTCAACTTTCAACAGGCCAGACAGAGTTAATCCTCAGGAATTGTTACCTGCTAAAGGAAGATGAAAGCCCAGGCTGGGGAATTAGTGTGAGCTTGCACCATTAAACAGGCACAGATACAGCTAAAGGGAAGCCTGCTCTCTCACTGATGTTACATAGTCTTGCTCTGAGTAATGACTCCAAAGAGCTAACCACAAAGACAAAGGGAAAAGGACACAAGGAAACGAGGGGATTAATAAAAATCAGAGATGGAAAACCACAGGTTTATTGTGACAAGTATTAAAAAAATACATAAAGAGCAAGAAACATGGCCACTACAGGAACCACTCTTGCAAGCCAAGGTATTACATGGGATTACAAGAGATGTTTGGGTTTTTTTCCTGCAGGCTCTGGTAATTTATATGGTTCTGTTTTGATTATCATTAAAATGAAGGGGAGACACACTTTTACTACAATAAAACATTGCTACTGGGAATTTGCACTCAGAGGAAAGAGGTAGCATTCTATTCAAACACAAGGTCTAGGCACTGAAATGTAAGTTTCTTTAATTCACCTTGTAGCTTGATAGCAATGCAAAAATCAAGGGGCTTTCCAAGAAGCCTGAAAGTGCTTCAATGCATTTTAAAATAATGTTATGTCAACAAACTCAGCAATCTTTTGACAATCTTCACATAGAAGAGTAGGGGAAGTAGCCTGGAATAGCCCTAGGCCTTACTTATTCATACTTTGTTACTTTTGTCCCTTGTGTGCTATTTTTCGTTTTTTGAATAGAATTCTTTTTTTCCCTTTTTTCTTTCTTTTGGATCAGGGGGAAGTTGTGGTGGTGGTGATAGAAGGGGATGGAAGAACAACCTTCTCCATTAGATTTATGCAAAGAAATAGGGCCAATATTGTAAGCTGGGGAGAAATTTTAAAAGATATTTGTAGTACTGGATTGACAAAAAATATTTAAATAAAAAGTAAATTACATACTTATCCACTGTACACATTGCAGATGTTAATGCCTGGCAATTATGAAATAGATGTATTGTTTAATCTAAAACAGTTTACCAAAAAAAATTGAAAGGAAGATTCATCCTGCTTTTTTAATTTGCAGTAACTATTCCCATTTGGTGTGATTTATTTACAAAACATAATTTCATAAATAGAAACAGATCATTATGGAGACAAGGGAATGATGATTTTATTGACAGCTTGGATTAAGTTATATATGTATTTATGTATTTTTTTATTTATTATCCAGCCTAAATTTAACTGTCAAATTTATTTTGCAGTCTGCTTTAAGATTCTTTTCTTCCAAGTGACCATGATGTTTCCAGGCATCATTTTACTCTGTTTTCTTAATTGTTAAAGCTTGTGATACTTTGTGTCCTGCCAATACACAACAGGAGAACTTCTGAGGATATCTCCCACCTTCCTTTACATGCACATATCTGACTTTCAAAAAGTGTTTGTGTTTAATATGAATGCAAAGTCTTCTGTCTCTGGGTGATTGATTCTGTATGCACATATGTGTCAAATGAATTTTTCATTTGAAAATACTGACACAAACATATATGCACTTGAGGTACGTGAACACATTTTTTCTTGTTAAAGGTAGTTTTAGGGAAAGGTGCTAATGAATCAAAGAAATATATATTCTCTGTGTTTCACAAAGCTTCAGAGACTTTTAAGAAATCTGGTCTTTTAAATAGTCATAGAATCAAAAATGCAAATCCTACCAAATATTACCAGGTTCTCTGAAGTTAGGACACGGAACCAATATGTTTGATACTTAAATTCAACACAAACTCGAAGGGAGTGGTTTTTAATGAATTTTTTTACATTATTTATATTGATGTTGTTTCTTTATTTCTAACTTCTTGAAGATGATGGAACCACCTGATTTATCTGATGTAAATCCAAAATATCTGAATTAATACAGATGTTTGGAATTAGAACTCAAATTTTTCCTTTATTTTTTTTCTTTCCTTTTCAAATAGATGTAGCTTATTTATTAAAAGGCAAAGTTCCAATGGAACATTTCTTGGGAAGAGATTTATCAGATGCTACATGACTGTTGATATATGATACCTTTTTCTACACCTCAGAATATTAAGACAGTTGGAACATTCAGGTGGTTGAAACCTAGCTCTCGGTCCCTAATTTCCCTAAAAAATCAGAAGCTTGAAGATGGATGTCATGTCATGAGGGAAAATCTTAGATAGACAAAGTTTCTTTGTATGTTCCAGTGAATTAAATCTTGGAAAAGTTAGATCTTGACCAACAATTTAAATGTTGGAAAATTTAATCCTGGGTAAAATTGCTGGATGGACAAAAAGCATTTTGCACCATAGTGTACTGAGATTTTTCAAGGAAAAGGAAAGACTATTCAAAGGGAAAAGGGAAGGCAAAAAAGAAGGAAAAAGGGGAAGGAAAAAGGAAAGGAAAAGGAAAGAGGAAAGTAGAAAGGGAAGAGGAAAGGAAAAGAGAAGATGAAAGGAGAAAGGGAAGAAAAAAATAAGGAAAGTGAAAGGAAACAAAGGTTTTATTTTCATTTTTATTGAGTAGCAAACTTACTACAGCTCCAGAATAAAAAATTTCTAAATAAAGGAACATCCATTTAGGCACATTACACTTGGTACCAATATCCAGCATCAATCATTGGAAGACAGATGAATTAGAGGGATTTTAAAAAATCTACATGAAAATTCTTCTGCTAGCGGGGACAGAATGAGAAGACAGGCTTATGATGGCAGAGGGCAAAAAAATTCATCTTAATATCTTCCTTCCTCTTTCAAACCTGAGAAAAAAACTTTAATTGTGAGAAAGAATAAGGATAAACAAAATAGCCTTTTCTATTTTGGTTTTGAAGTGAAATGTAGACTTCAGCACTTCACATTTCCTTATAGGTTCAGATCTCATTGTCAGCATCGTAAGATATTCTGTACATCATTCCTGTAGTTTGCCCTTACCCTCACCTCATAAGACTCGGATAAAATCCCTTTCATGGCACTACCAATGGGTTTTTGTGAAGTTTGTGTCTTCCAAACCCCTTTAAGACTGAATTTCGTGATGTACAGGATCTGTCAAACAGAAAGTGAAGAGAGGCAGAACAGGTACATTTGGAAAAGATAGGTCTTTGAGAACACAGAGCGACTGTGAGCGTGTTCAGTTCTTTGTCCAAGATGCTTGACTTTTCAAAGTCTGAGAAAAGTTTCCTTGAGGGATATGAATTTTACATGAGCTACCCCATGTCACTGTATTTGCTCCTTTGGCAGTGTCACTTTTTGAGCTCTTTAATACTATTTTCAATGAGTGATTTAATCACTAATATGTAGGAGAGATTTTGTCTCCTGTATGTTAGGTATAGCTCAATAATGGCTCATCTCTTAAAAGTGTGTGCCAGCTTTGATTCCTATATGGTCCTTAGTATATCAAAATAGTGTTTAGATACAGTGTCTTTTTCCTAATGTGCTTTCAATCATTGCTCAGCTTACATCAGGAGCAAAGGATATGAAAGATACTGGCCCCAGCTGTCTTCTGTTCTAGCATTAGCTATAAATTGCTAAATCAGCTTGGAGCAAATATGGTAGTATCTAGTAATATATAGCAGGCCAAATAAGAACATGATGCATGTGCATGCAACTGATGTAGATCAGCAATTTTTGCTGCTGCAGTTCTTCTGAAAGTATGTTCAATAAATATGATTTTTCTCTATCATTCTTTTTTTTTGTGTGTGTTTTGGATTTTTATTTTGTAGAAGATTCAATAAATAGCCATTTCTCATTTATAGCAGTATGTTTTTCAGATCCAGTTACAATTTTTTTTTTTTTTTCTGGACTATTTATTTTTCTGGCTGTCTTTTTAAAATTTGTTTCACCATTTTCCCTATTGAACAGTTAATTGATGTTCCTATATACTGTCAAATCAAAAGAATGAGTGTATATCCAGTCCTGATTTTATGATTTCTATCTCTGATCCTCCAAAGTAAGCCAACTCATTTTGTAAAAGGGCCTGGATGATGAGTGTTATGTTTTCTTCCACTTTTTCTAATGATAAGATCCTCAGAAGTAGTGTGCTGATAGTTGAGAAGAGAAAGAGTTCATGACAGCAATCAGATAGCAGAAACTAGATTGAAGAGATCTCCACAAATAATAGGTTTAGGTTGCTACTACCTCTCAGACTGGTATTAAATCTTTAAGTGTTTTGTTTTAGTATTGTTCTGGCAGTAAGAGCTTGAACTCCAGTCTTTCCCTTGGGTAACTGTTCTAAGAGTCCACTTAATGAATAATTCATGCATATTCTTTTCTTCTCTCTAGCCTAAACACTTGGTAATTTCATGAAAACAGAACTAAATGCATCAGGAGAAAATGAAAATTGCCTATTTTATGAAATTATAACACATTTATTATTTTCCCACGGAAGTGAAGTTGAATCCTCTCATACTGAAGGAAATTTTGCTCCTTGGCACAAGGAATAAATGAAATAATGAATACTGGACATCACATTTCCATTGTCTTTGGTACTTACCCTGTGAACAGGCAGAAATGTCTCTATATTGCATTTGGGCAATACAAACCTTCTGATAGCAATGAATAAGCTACCATAGTCTTCAGAGCAGTAAAGCTTAATGCATCCTCTTCTAACATTACTCCTTTAACTTTTTTTGGAATCTTACTGCATTATTATACTACCTTTCCTGTCTCCATCTCCCAGACACTTAATTCCTTCTAGACAAGAAGCTAAGGAGGAAGCATCTCAGTCAAGTACACAGATGATGGGAATTGAAGAGACCAGAAACTGGGTGCTGCAATAATGACTTGAAACACTATTCTTTTCAGAATGTACTTCTCAAATTCTCTGTGACTTCATTTGGATAAGAAATTCTTCCCTACTTTTTTGGATATTCTTCCCCACTTTTCAGGAAAGAAACATCTGCAAGATATCCTCATCCACCCTGTTAGGGTGCATATAAGCATCTCACGCCACATCTACTCAGAAGGACAACATTAAGATAGAAGAGAACTTCGGAACCTTGGTCAGGGAACTTACTTGCTTATACATTGAAAAAGCATCTAACACACATTCAGTTTATCAATTTTGAGAAAATTAAAATTAACAAGGAACACAAAATAGAGAGCTGGGTTCCCCCCCAAAGGACATTAGACATCAGCAATTCTTCAAATAAGGTGGTAAAGAATCCAACTCGCATGCACTTTCTAAAGAGAGTTATGTTTCTCTATAAATGGATTTGGGTGATCGGTTACAGTCAATTAGTAAAAATACCCATGCCTTATATGGTGTTACTCTTATTGCCAGTGTTGCAACTGATGCTCCTATCACTGTTTTAGTATTACTAGTACTAGTACTAGTACTGGTACTGGTACTGGTACTATTACTGCCGCTGTTATTGGAATTTCTATTATCTCTCCTTCCAGTCGAAAACATGGATTTTATTGTTCTAGTTTCTTTTTCTGGTTTAAGGCTGAGACTTCTTTTTGTTTATATCTTGTGTACATTGTCAGAAATTCACTTGTTCCCAGTTTATGAAGCAATGAGAATTGCCAAATTTGGCACAGAATCTTTCAATCTCTAAGAACAGAGAAGGAAGAGTTCTAAGGAAGTCTTCTAAGAGTAACTGCCTCTCCCTCTCTTTCTGATACACGTGTTCATTCACACATACAAATATAACTGGAGATGAAAATGACACTCAAAGAATGTTTAAGGTGGCTACAGAAAACAAGGAATGAAAAGAAATGTGAGTCAAGGGTGAAAGGTACCATATGTCTTCAAAAGCCTTGGCACAATGGGGAACCACCTAAATAGCTTTCTTAATGCACCCTGTCGTGCCTAGGCATTGATGGACATATGGTACATTTCACCCTGAACTGTGAATTTCCTGAAACAGCTGTAATGCTCTTTTAATGTTTTTCTGGATAATGACACATTCACAGCATACAATATTTAACCATTCCTCCCTGACCCTTCAGGTGGCCCATGTACTTTATCAGACTATAGAGAACAGGATATCAGTGGATCATTTATCTTCTGGTTGCATAAATATGTCTTACTCATTGACATATTCTGCAGAGGCTTAAAGTTTTTGGTGACTGCACCATGAGAAGGCCAGCAAGGTATTCAAGATTGCTGTCCTCTGGGAAGATCATAAACAAACTCAAGATACAGACACATAAATAAGAGAATTAAGCATCAGAGTATCTCTTTGCTTTAATAATTTTATGGTTAATTTCCTTACTCTTATTTTTGCACGATAAACTGGGAAAAATTCATGGGTGTATATGGAAAAATCAAGATGCACACAATTGTAAATATATAAGGTAATGAGATATTATTATATTGGTATATATATGTTATTCTCCCCATAGTTTTAATTCCTCTGTGTAACTCATCCTCTGACTCATCCTTTATACATGGCACAGTATCATTCATTTTGCATTTCACTGCTGACTGGTAAAATATAATTTTTATTTTTATGATCAGTTACTGGCAGTGTGAGATCTAACTTATAAATCTGCTTGGGTAAATAGATTGGTCTGTTTAGGAGAGAAATTACATTACATGTAAGAATCTCTCTTTCTTGTTATTAAAAAAGAAACAGATGTATAAATTTTCAGATTAAAAATATTTAAAAAAATAATCATTTGGTCTAAATAAAATTGATTTTTTTGCATCAGAAACATTATTTGAACACTTTTCTTACCATCCTTTAGGGGAATTACTGACTGATGAAAGACTTTAAGTTAATAAAGTTTAAAAGACTGTTGTTTCTGTTTTATTGTTACTGCCCTTTCCTTTTGTTATCACTTCCTTTATATAAAATGGACAGCATATTTCACAGGTCATCAGTCTCTTCATCACTTCTGTGAAGCAATGCACTGCAGAACCAGAATTTTTGTGTGAGAAAACCAATCAGGCATCTGAGTGGATTAGAGATTGGTACTATAGATTTACAATAATTTCATCTTCTCTTTCCTGAAAATTTAGTTCACATTTGAAACACAACAGCTAAAAATATGCATGAAAAAAGTAAATAACCAGTTTTCCCATCATATATATTTTATAGAAGTTGTATAGACTTCATTATGTAATCACTGGTTCCAGTACTACATGCTAGATTATCATGTTAAAGTGCTCTCATATGTAGAATCAAACAGTTCCTTTATTAAAATGTTTCCAGAAATGCTGTGGTCAGTGAAAATACATATATATTTTCAATTGTTTTACCTCTGAAAGCAAAACTCCTGAATAATGAAAATGCATTTACTTGTTGGATTTTTGTTTGGATTTTTTTTTCCCTGCAGGGATTATATTTTAAGTTTTTTGTATGTGCCCTAGTTATAGTCAATGTGCTGCTCTGAAAACTGATATTGTTCTCCGTGGATTTTTAAATTAAAATAATCCTGTCTCTTTCATAGGCCTTACCCATGCAAATGCTCATTTCTTATTCAGAGAATAAGAATACTTCTACCCACCCAAATTTCAAATACATCATATACTGTCAGATGGTGCATCAGTTCTGTCCCAGCTCTCTACTTTCACATGAAATTGGCAAAGCAGATCCTCCCCCTCATTTAATTTTACCTTTATATTCTGTCCTCCTGATTCTTCTGGCATGCTTCACCATTTTCTTGATGCTTGGGGAATGAAGTTGCAAGGTCCTCCCACCTTTTCAGGAGGAGGAACTGCACTGAAGAGGAATAAGTAAAGGAATAAGTAATGGAGGGAACAGAGTAAAATACAGCAGAGTTTTCCTGAAGCAGAACTGACAGTTCTTGTCTTCCAGAAGAATGCAAATGGGGCAGGCAGGTGGTTGAACAAGTTTTCCTTCCCTCTCCCAAGTAAGACAAAAATTTGTGAAAATACTGGAATTTATTGGTTTTGTATGATAAGAATCCAGAAATATACTTGCCTAATCTCATTGAAAACAGAAAATACAAGCTATACTCCTACAAGGTGATGTGTGTCTCCTGGAGAATCATCAATGTAAAGATTGTGATGACTACAAAGTGGTTAGATTTCTATCCAATAGGATGTACCTTAGTTATAAAAGAATTGCCTATCTTTCATTGTTTCAGAAAGCAAAGAACTGGAAATGTTATAAAATAAAAGTCATGATCTTTAAATGATGTGATTTTCAAATACTTATTTTGAGGTTTTATAGTATTATGATTAAAAATGATACTAATACAAAACCATGCTATGATTACTCAAAAAAAAAAATCACAAGTAAACATCACTGATAAATTTTTTTACATTGAAGTATTTCAGGTTCTTCATGCTGGCACAGGAGAACACACCTAATAGGACAATGGTGAGCTACTCTCACCACTGGTTTGTGTATAGAAAACTTGTCATTACAGAGAGGGTTTAATCTCACAGTACGGCACACAGTATTTCATTAATAACTTAAATGTGTACTTACATCTTAACAGAAATGGGCTTGTTCATTTCAAACTCAAAAAAAGCTGGAAAACATGCTTCAAGATGAGGTTGTTTAATTTTCAATATCTTTGAATGGCTTGGATTGTATTGTCTGCATCCATATTCTATATATTGAATCTACAATCAACATAAAAACCTGGCAAAAACCCCTTAAAATTTCATTTCTCTTCACTTGTCCACAATTTGCCAACTTTCCAGCACAGCACTTCCTAATTGTATATTCAAATACCAGCCGTCACACATAAAAGTATTGATGGAAATGGAAACTCCCGGAACTTAGCAGCAAACAAATACTGAAAGATTTATGAACACAAGTTAATTTTTGACATTGTTAATGTTAGAAAGTATCTCCATCTAAACTTCCTGTTGTACTCCAAAGAGCTAACCTATGAGCTCAATTGCTGCACACATGTGCAGTTTAAAACTACTATTAAATTAATTTAGATTACACCTATCCGCAAATTATTTTTCATACCTACATGCTATGTAAAGTTCAGCCTTGGAAAATATTATTGAATTGTAAAGATTGTTGTAGACCATGTGAAGACTTTTTTTTTTTTTTTTTTTTTACAGAGGAAATATTAAGATTTACTGTAAATAGTAATTGTCTAATCGAAATATAACTCACAGATTCACAAAGGTCTCACAAGGTGCTGATTTTATAGATCCTGATGCTTTAGACAGCAATAATTACTAGTCAAAATAATCACAGTTGTGAAAAGAGAGAACACAAAGACAAATCTGCACCTAATTAGATGGCAAATATGTTCTCCAGTTACCAGAAACCCACCCCCTCATGGGAAAAGATTGCTTGTTCCTTTGTAAACAGAAAGACAATGGAGAGCAGCACTTTTGTCACATAAACCCAAATCTGTACAACATACAGGCCCACAACTCATTCTATTTAAGTAACATTGGGCAGGAAATGGTTCAATTCTTTAAAGGGTTCACACCTAAATTTACAAACCCTTTTTAAAAATAGTTTCTAAAAGGACTTAATCTACTTCATAGATTCACTCTTGTATACATTTTTCCATTGCAAAATGGAATATGAACTCTATGCAAGCATGAATTTTAATATTCTAGATTAGTAGTTACAAGCAAATAATATTCTTTGATACTGGCCTATGTAAAACCCAGTGTATTATACAGCTCCTGCAGATACTTGCTCATGAAATAAAACATGTAAGCGAGACCAGATGAAGCTCAGATATACTTCTTCATTCTTTGCTGGCAAGAAAGTGGTTATTCTTTCATAAAATAGCTTCAAAATTTTGGTGGGATTTTTTTTTAATCCCCATTTTGTTGCAGAAAAAAATTAAGTAGCCTTTTATTTACTTGGAAATGCACACATTTGTGCACCTATTATTTAAAAAATTGACAAAACATCAAAATTAATGAAAAAATAGGTAAGTCTAGGCATTAAAAATGGGGCATCCACAAATTCCTACTGCCATCTATTGGTAGTAGCTTGGAACTACAAGTTATTGCCATTTGCATAGTACTAAATAATTAAGTGCTTGAGTTATGACAACCTAGCAGCAGAGACACTTAAAAAGGAAATAGGATATTACTGGAATCACTTGCAAGACACTAATTCTGGAAGAATATCTTTAGTGAGAGATGTGGATATGTTTGGAGGTGTTCTTGTCTATTTTTCGATGTTAAGAGTATATTCTCTTTTTTCAATAAAAGATATTAAGAAAGAACCTGGACCTAATAGTCCCTAACCATGCAAAATAGTACTATTTGCACTATCCAATTAAGGACTCAGGTGCCTAAAATCTCTTCACAGCAACACAAACTTTCTGTCCCTTTGAACACAGCCCAGCCCTGTGTTTGAGCAACCTGCTGTGAGCACATCAGGAGAGGTGAATGACTTCTGGCTGGAACTCCAAAGAGCGGCACCTCTGAGCATGCAACTGCTTAAATTTTACAGCCAGGTGCTCAGACAAGCACTGGGCTGTATCTGAAACCTGTCTTGACCTGATGCATTCAGGTAAGGGTTACACAAGAAGAGCTTCTATCTGAACCTGGACCTACAGCTTGAAGGCCTCCCTTCAGTGTCTAGACCCTGCCACTAGTGTGAATAAGGTCACTTTCATGTGACAGCCCAAATAACTTACTCTTACAGAAAACAGGAAGCTCGTGGTTAGCTTGGCTGCGCTAGCATTCCCACATGTCCTCCCAGGAGACTATTCTTCCCATCTAGTATGTTTTGTTCTGAGAGCAAGAGGGAACTGTTCATCTACTGCTCTCACTGAAGATGAAAGACAATAAATCGAACAACAAAGGCCATGGTCTAGTACTGTTGGGCAATTGGCCACAAGATGAGATCCCTTGTTTGCAGCTTTCTTTTCAGTAGTCTTTCTCCTTTTTGCAAGAATCAGCCTTACCTTCAAGACGGTTTATTTCCCAGGGGATGCACAGGTCTTTCATGCCCTGGGCAAGTGCTTTGACCAAGAGTGTATTCAATGCCAAAGCCAGTAACAATACTCAGCACCAGCATATGTTAGAAGTAAGTGGAATCTGTGACTGCAGGCCCCTGCAGAAGCTGATGCCTGTGAGGCGTATGGTAACAAAATAGCTCAGGACACTCAGGAATTAGGGACCTAATTATCACCGTAAATGCCTAAGTGCTTTCTTGGTAACAGGCCTTAACCCCTAACTAACCATTCTGAAGATGCTCCCTGAGTTTCAGTTTTCAACAGTATAAATATCCAGTCCAAGATTATTAAATCTTCTCTTCAGGAAATAATACAGAATTCACAGCAAATGAATGATGGAAAAATAAGTTTTTTGAACAATTGCCAACATTGCCTCTTGGTGATTCCGTTTTAATTTTTATGCCTGATTTTCTGAGAGATAACACCTTTATACAATATAAATGTTTTTTAAAGCAGAAATGTTGGCTTTGAAATGAGCCACCATAAGTAATGGTTGGTTGATTAAACAGTGGGTTAATGTTCTGTTTCAAAACAACTCAAATACTGAAAAATGCTTCATATTAATGAAATAGATCCATTTAGGTAGAAGTTATCCAGAATTTGTACATATCTTCTTCCTTAATACAGAGAAGACTCTTTATTTTTTTAACAGATAAGGGAAAAAAGAGTTTTGCCTGGTTTTTAGCCTGTGAGGAGGGATTACAGTATTAATTTGCTTACACAGTAATAGCATGGGCATTGTCTTTACTGACATATGTCACTACTTCATGTTCCTAGTTTCTCAAAATAAAGGTTCTTACTCTATACTCAACCCATTTTCTCTCTTTTCATTGGTGTTTCTTTTCAAATCTCAAAAGATTCTTTAGGGTGAATTTTCCCCAAAAAAAATCAGTATTCTGAGACAGACAAAGCACAACAGGCCCTGAAATGAACACACACCTGTGTGCCCAGCTTTTGTGCTTTGCTCAGAAATAACAGCATCTCTGGTTTTAGGGAGGTAGATAGGCGGGTACAGGGCTATACTGTAATCCCTCTGCTGGGATAAACTTATATTTAAATGGATTTTTTTCCCAACAAGAGTGCATTAGGGGTGATAAAAAGGATAAGGTTGGATGTGCACAACCAGGGGCTGTAGCCAAGGACTGGTGAGGCAGAACATTGCAATTCTTGGGAGGCTGCTGTCTGCAGAAGCTGCTCTGCCACTTCTGCAGATTTTGCCATCAAAATCTCATCATGCTGTTGCCCTAGGCAACTTCTTGCTCTGCCTAAGGACATCCCTGGTGCCTAACAGCACACAAGCCAGATTTCAAACTGGCGCTGTTCCCATTTCTGACACCTCTGTTGCATCCCAGCATCAGCATCCCTTTGAAGTTGTTCAGAAATTACTAGCAGTAAACACTATAGTGGCTGGGTCTCTTCTGCCTAAAAAGTATGTCCCACTAAAGGTATTATTTTCTAGTGATTTAGTAAAACGGGCTTCATTCCATCTGGTTAATTCATGTCAGCAGAATTGGACCTAAACTTCTTACTGTAATCAAAAAGGCAGTGTGACAGTGTCTATAGTTTAGAAGGTGAAAATGTTTTCAATTAAGTAGTATTTACCATAGGAAAATATCACAGATTTCCTCCTGCCCTTTAGATTACTATTGTTTGTTGAAGGCAGTTTTTGCAAGACAGTGTAAAATGCATATTTGTTTGGCTATATTTGTGCAATGTTGTGAGTCAGAAATATTATGTCTTTGATACAGAAACAACAAATTTTTGAGTAGAGAAAAAATGTAAAAAGAGCTTGAATCACATTATGCTCCCTTTTTTTTAACCTTCCGTTTTCTCTTGTGCCTACTCCTAAAGCAATTTTCTAAGTACTTTGCTGTGTTTCAGAGAGGCAGTTACCATCTCCATCATGCAAATTGTCCAAGCAGTCATGTAAAAGCAACACTTTTTGTGCTTGTCTGACTGAAGGACAGAGAAAATCTGCAATTTTCCCATCCCATGGCTGATATTGAAAGGGGTGGGGAATCCACCCAACTGTTAAAACCTTAGCAGATTCCAACTGAGTCATTTCTCTTTTTTTATCTCCCTCTTTTGTTTTTGTTTTTTTTTTTTTAATACAGAACTCCTTCATTCAAGGTCTCTAACTATAACCACGATTGCTGTACTCCTGGTTAGCAAACAAGCACAATTCTTGCAATGCAGAAGCTCACAGTTGTTACTGCTTCTGAATTCTAAAGGGGTTGAAAAAAAAACTTATTTTCATCTTGTGTTTCCTGTCTTTCGCTGATAGCTCCGAGATGGTACTGTCAAAATTGTGTTGTAACTAGGGATAACTTTGAAGAGCTACACTGAGAAGGTGACCTTCAAAACAGACATATTTTATTCTGAAAATATTTTATTTTTTGAGAGTAATCAAAAGAAAAATCTGGGGGATTTTTTTGGAAACAGTGGCAAAACTTTATTATTGTTATCAAAAGAAGATAAGTACCACTCTTGTGGGATAAATTGGTAATGGTGTTTTCTCTTTTTATATTTTTTTTTAATACATGATACGTTATTGCAAAGGTGAAGTGTGTGTACAGTGAATTCAATATTCCATTGTTTATTGGCACCCTCTCTGAAATAAAAGCCACATGGCAAACATAATTCCATGCTGACAAAAGGTTTGTGCTGGTGTTCCCTTTTTCTGGCATGGAGCTAGTAATGTAAGCACAGGTACATCAGGGAGGTTCCTTGAGTGATTTGTTGCCTCATAACTGTGTGCTCTGGGATTTCCTGTCTCACAGGGCATCCTGGAGCCGCACACTGTAAAGGTACAGCTGCAACCCTGTCAGTGTAGCAAATTGAGCTTTAATCTGACTCTGTCTGGTATTAAACACAGAGTGGAAGTCTGTTGAAGCAAAGGGTTTGACAAACACATATTTTTCAGGCTGGTCTGAACTTCCTGCAACAAAAGCTATGTGGATCCTGGCAGTTTAACACGATTTTTTTTCTGATCGTAGTGTAGTGACACTGACATCTCTTTGTTCCTGCTAAAAGTCTTTATTGTCATCAATTTTCCCCAACATACTGAATCCTAGGATGAGAATTCCATATTCACTGGTTTAGTTAATCAATAATTTTGATCCTTCTGTTTTTAACTTGAGCTTTTTGTAAAAATTTGGTCCGGGAGGTGAGTTTCTCACATCTGAAAGGAGATGAGAAAACAACATGGTGATTAATCTAATTAGTACATGTTCAAAAGCAATATTGTGGAATGCCATAAAAGAGGCTGCTTGGAAGCTCATGATTAGAGAAAATATAATGTTTTTATTTTCTTGTTTTTAAATTTTCTTCTTGGAGACTTTAAATCAAGCTAGTCCACTTGCTAGAATTGATTTTTTTTTTTAATGCAGTATGAGGTATTTGTAACACATTTTAAAGAAGAAATTGAGTACGGTGACTGGAAGGATGAGATAACAGTTCTGTCCTCACTTACTTGGTTATGGCAAAATTCCCAGAGCCTATTCCATACAGGTATTTATTGTACACAGCCTATAGAGTACAAATAGAAAACTGCAACTTAAGAAAAACTAGTGTCAGGAGCTTAGAAATGAAACTAAACCTCTTGTTGGAAGGAAGATAAATCAAAAGAGCACTTTGATTTCTTCTATTTAAAAATAAAATAAAAATAACAATCAATAAACAAATGGCAATAGCTGTTGATATGCTGAATAAGCAAGTGAAGAGCTACAAATACCAGGTAGATTTTCTGCTTATCTTCATTCTCAATTTATTGGACTACATGATGTACTACAGAAAAAAGTGACCAAATTCATTTTTTGACTATATGCCAAGCTATGTAGCAATACAAGTCTATTTACTAGTTGCCAAGGTGTCTCATTCTTGAGCTGCAATACCCCAGTATTATTTCAGGTTTCCTACCCTCTTTGGGGCAGACACCTTTATTCCCATTTAAGCAGCTATTTTTTGAGGTAGAAGTGTGGTCAAGGTGCTAGATCCATATTAATTTGTTTCTTGACCAAAAATATAATTCCAAATAAAAGATTGCTATAAATAATTCCTTGAACCATATCTTTGTTTTTTGTGAGAGCTCCACCAAAACACAGCTGTGTAAAATATGCCTGAATATTTTCCCAAGGATACCACATATTAATCCATTATAGCAGCAAGAGGATCACACTGGGCGAGTTATTCAAGCTTTTTCTGAAGGCGGATGAGATTCAGCAATTTGGTAAAGTATGTCACAGTGGAAGTGTACTGCAAAGCCCACACATGGTAATACAGTGACTGGAAGGCAAATATTTCTTGTTTGTTATAATACTATGTTATGCATGAATGGAGTTGACTTGTGAAAAGCCTTGTAATAAGTATTGGTATCTGGAGGTGGAGTAGAAAGCAAAACTATCTGAGATGCAGGAAGCTGAATTAATTCAAGAATATTTCTCCTTAGATGGGGAACAGATATAACTGTCAATATGTAAATAACTCAGACACTCTTTCACTTCTGTGTTAAGGTCAAAGCCTACATAAAATATGCTTAAAATTGCCTGAAATTTTAAAAATAATGGTAGATTATTTAAAACATTCAGCTTTTTGGTTTTTTTCCCAGGATCAGTCTTTTTCTTCCTTTTTCCTTCCCCTGCACATTCCCCAATTCAATTCTTAGTTCTTCAGTACAGTGGAAATCTTAAAACTATGAATGTGACTCAAATTTAAGCTGATTATTTAGACCTCTAATAACATCATGACATTTATTTTCAACACCAAAAAAAAAAAAAAAAAATCAAGAGAGTTCAGAAGCTTGACATGAGGACCAGTAATGGCTTTTTTTTTCTTTCATATTTATTCAGTTTCTGGTAATAAACTCTAGTTTCCCAGAAATGTCATACACCAGCCCTTGAGGAGGAAGGAAAGACAGAGATAATGAGTCATGAACTGACTGCAACCTCCATTCCCCATCCCCCTGCACTAACTAGGGGGGAGAAGGTAGAGAAAATCTGGAATGAAATTGAGCCTGGGAAGAAGGGGTGGGCAGAAGAGAAGGTGTTTCAAGATGTAGTTTTATTTCTCATTACCCTACACTGATTTGATTTGTAATAAATTAAATTAAATTCCCCAAGTCAAGTGTGTTTTGCCCGTGATGGTAATTGATAGGTGATATTTCCCTGCCCCTATCTCAACCCACGACCCTTTCATAAAATTTTCTCTCCCCTTCCAGCTGAGTGATAGAGTGATAGAATGATTTTGGTGTGTAACCAGCCAGGTCAAGTCTCCAAACTAATTCAGACTATCATATGACTATACTTTTTTGCTCTCCAAGTTATAGTGACTGATGGTTTGGAAGTGTGGTACCAAACTTTTGACTACCTACCATACCATGTTTCAGTGATAACATTTATCTGGTTACCTATCCATATCTGGCCCCAGATTTTCATGACACTATTCAAGCATTCAGGGATGCTAAAAATGCGATGTACTCTGTCTGTGTCTCTCCTAATGTAGTGAGATAATGGTTTATCTGCCTTGCTGAATGCTGAAACAGAGCCTGTTTTCTATTATACTTTCAAGACTTCTGGTGATAGCAAGCGATGAATAATGAAACAGTCTTTCCTTCAGTAATGGCTTTATATAACAAAATCACTTGATAAAGCAAAGAATTTCAGAAGGTGATGGGAGCTCTTAGATTTAAAACTAAAGCTCCAGACATGAATATCTCAAGTACATAAATGCTTCATTGCTCTGACAGGGCAGAATGGCTAGTAATTGACTGCCTTAGTAGGATGCAGCATTGAAAGATGATTACCTAAGTAGAAAGAGGCATTTGCAGGAAGTCTATACATTGTAATAACAGAATAAGGGTTTTTAACAAGACGGTTGCTAGAGTGTTGTATTGGTTTGGCACGGCCTGGTTTTAAGTAGCAGGGGGCAACAAAGGTGGCTCCTGTGAGGAAGCTGCCAGAAGCTTCCACCATGTCCAGCAGAGCCAATCTCTGATGGCTCTGAAGATGGACATGCTGCTGGCCAAGGCTGGACCAATGAGAGAGGTTGGTAATGCCTCAGTGTATTTAAGAACAAATCAAAACGAAGTCACAAGGTTTTGATTCTAGTCACAGAAGAGGAGGAGGTGAGAACATGTGAGGGAAAACAACATGGTGACACCAAGGTCAGTGCAGAAGGAGGGGCAGGAGGTGCTCCAGGCGCCGGAGCCGAGGTTCCTCTGCAGGCCGTGGTGCAGCCCATGGTGAAGCAGCTGTGCCCCTGCAGCCCGTGGGGATCCACGGGGGATGCAGAGATCCACCCACAGCCCGTGGGGATCCACGGGGGATGCAGAGATCCACCCGCAGCCCGTGGGGATCCACGGGGGATGCAGAGATCCACCCACAGCCCGTGGGGATCCACGGGGGATGCAGAGATCCACCCGCAGCCCGTGGGGATCCACGGGGGATGCAGAGATCCACCCACAGCCCGTGGGGATCCACGGGGGATGCAGAGATCCACCCGCAGCCCGTGGGGGAGGTGCCCGTGCCGGAGCGGGTGGATGCCTGGAGGAGGCTGTGATCCAGTGGGAGACCCGCTGGAGCGAGAGGGCCCTGCTGCCAGGCTGGAGCAGCCTGTCCTTGGGGGACTGCACCTCGAGGAAGGAGAGAGCCCCGGCGCAGCAGTTTGGGAGGGCTGTGGGCCCGTGGGAGGGGCTCACGCTGCAGCAGGGGCGGTGCGGCCGCTGCTCGTGAGAGCGGACCCACGCCAGGGAAGTTCAGGAGAACTGTCTCCCATGGGAGGGACCCCATGGCCTCATAGGGGAAGACTTCTCTCCTGGAGCAGCGGAAGGAAATCCCGGTGATGGACTGACCAAACCCCCAGGCCCTGTCTCCTGTGCTGTCGGTGGGAAGGAGGGAGGGGCAGGGGGAAGGTGTTCTAAGGGCTTATTTTACTTCTCATTATCCTCTTCTGATTCTGTTAGTAATAAACTTCTGTTTATTAATATTGTTTATATTATTATAAATTCTGCTAGTAATTCACTTCGCAACTTAAGCTGAGCCTGTTTTGCCCTTGAAGTGTTTCTCCTGGTCCTTATCTCACTCACGAAGTGCTCATTAACTTCTTTTTCCTTTTCTCTCCTCTGCCCTTCCCCAGGGTGAGCGAGTGTTTCTCGTGGTGCCTGGTGTTGGGCCAGTGTCAAACCACGACAAGTGTTAATAACAAAGATGAAAAAAAAGCTGGTGGTTCTTCCAAGCATGTAAATCACTGAAAGTTTCACATATACATAGAAGTCAGAGAACTGTCCAAGAGAAACCTATTTCAGATTTTTCTATAGAATTTGGGACTGCACTGAATTTTTAGATTGAAAATAATACTTCAATTATGTTTCAAAAATCAAAAAAAATCTTAATACTCTTGGAATATCTCTTTTAATGTGTTCTTCTCTATTCTTTTCCCTTCTATTTCATTCTATGAAGAAGTGTTTTGAATGAAATTTTATGGAACTTCCAGAAAGCAAGTTTCAGCCTTGGAGCAAACCCTGATGAATGATTCAAACACAAAATCAATCTGATACCTGCATTTGAATTGCTAATAATAACAAAATTTGCTGCTCATGCTGCCACTGCTGTAGCTCACTCTGCTAGTCCAAATGTCTGTTACCCATCCTTCTGCATGCAAACAAAATTGTTATCTTTTAGAAAGACTTTTTCATCTTGTATTGCCATGGCTTTTAACATCCACGACCAATCTCACATCTGGTATAAACTTTGTTGAAGACAGTAGGTTTTATACTAGGAATGATTCTGATTTGCAACATGAAGGCAGATTTTATCACTATCTGCTTTAACATAAAGCTGGCTTGTGTTTTGTCTTTGTTTTAGAAACTTATCAGTACTTAAAAATGTAATGCCAAAGGTGGTACGAATCAGTAAGACACTTTTAAGCCATCTCTCTACCCCTATCCACCATTTATGTTGTGATGCTCAGATTTGGAACCTCTCTCAGGAATAGCACCAAAATGCACTGCTGTGACTCTGCTTTTTAAACTCTATCTTGTGTCTGCTTATCTACCTAAGATTTCTCTGACAGTGCCTTTCATTATGTTGCATATGGATTGTTTGAAAAATAAGGATTACACAATTTGAACTGCTGAATGGAACACACACACTAGAGTGTTAGAGTTATAAAAAAGGCAAATAACTGCAAAAGTATTTTCTCCAGAAAACTCACAGAACATTAGCACCACTAGTTTTGTTAAGCCAACAAAATGCTTTCTATTTTATTATTTTACTTGATAATGGACAAACTACTGCTCAGTGGAACTAAGTTACTCACCCAAGTCTTCACAGTCCATCCAGGAGCATAGTCAAGGATATATTCCTTGTTCCATTCTCATTATTGAAAAACAAAACAGAACAAAATAAAATCTTCTTAATTTTAAAGGGATTAGGATTTAACATCAGAGTTTAGGACTTACTTGTCCCCCTCTCTTTCAAACTGTCAGCTAAATGTGCTAGTCGTAACACATATCTAAGTGGGATATCTAAGTATTTTGTCAGACCTGCAAAGTAACTGTCTTTTCAAAAAGTTAAGCAAACCTGTAGACTGAAAGAACATTCCATATTCAATGTCTCCTGAAAGTAATGGAACATTATGTAACTCCAAAAGCCTGTTCAGAGATCAAAGTTGTGCTGCTGCTTGTTGTCAGTTACACGTACACACCCTTGATACACTGTACTATGAGTGGGACACCAACACCTTCCACTGTGGTTACTTGGATGGATAATAAAGTGTCTTGAATTTCTGCTTTTTGCCTAAAGATAGGTCTTCTGTCTTTCTCTGTGACTGATAAGTATGATAAGTATGGTTCTACTACAGATTGATGATCATGAGAATTATTCCTAGTGAAGGAAATGGGGTAATATAATATTTTTAAGTAAAAGAGAAAAAAAAAGAGTGAGTTCTTCCTCCCTGCATGCTGGCAACAAAGATGGGCAAACTAAGATCAGAACTGGCTCATGATTTATATCTTCTTAATTGTCCCTTAGTTGCTAAAAGTAGTCTTGTAGTTTACTCTCCTTCAGAAAAAAATTGATGGATGCTTTGTTTTGATTTAGTCTTGTTGCACAGCTGGGAATCTCTTGCATCACTGCAGGGATTCTCTGTGTATGGCTGGTGTGATTAGTGGAAAAGGGCTTGGCTATTGCAATGGATTGGACTCCGAAAAGTCTGAACAACATTCAAATATTGTACTTCAATCAGTGAGTTTACTACAAGGAGAACACATGAATCAGAAAACCTCAGAGCTGAAGGTTGATTCCCTTTTCTGCTTGTCAATCAAACCTCTTGAGGTGAGTTGTTGAGTCCACTGAATATTTGACATCAACACAAAATTGATACATGACACTGTCACTCACAAGAACTCTAGGACAACATAAACTCTCCACAGCATAGCAAATCTCTATAATAATATTTTTATCAGTTGCTTTCTAATGTACTGACTCTACAGACCCCTGTCAAAGATGAAAATAATATCAGATAATGTTTCTAGGACATACATAGTTGTAGCTTTCCTAGAAGTACCAAAGGATTTAAATAGCTTTGCTATATGACTAATCCATCCTACATGGTCTTCACCCTTCTCACATTCCTGGCCATTAAAAACATCATTTGATGGGACATCCATTTATGTCCTTGTTACTTTGAATCTTGTTAGATTGTAAGCTGGCAGCCTGGCTAACAGTCTATATGTGATTTTTCTTCTTTTCACAAAGAATATTTTACAGTAGTTAACACATTTTACCCAGCTCAGCTCAGATTATATTTTTTCTTTAGGAGAATGATTATTTTATTCACTTGGAGACAATTTCAGCATGTTTTATATCAAGTTACAGATAATATCTGTCACGCACAGGTCTGATGATAGTTTTCTAAACACAGAAATGTTGTTAATACTTAGGGAACCGAGGCATTGGAAAGGTCATGTCCTTATTTTAGAATAGTGCATTATGGAACACCCTACTACTGACACAAACGAGTTTTGGTTAGAGTAGGATCTGAAGGGTGGTTTTGATTCAGATTCGTCTGTACTAGTAAAAGTATAAAAATCCATGGTAAATTCCTACTTTGGGAACTCAAAGGACATAACCATCATAACCTTCTGCATGTTGGCACACGCAGAAGATAGATGTTCTGAGAAGCAGGGGACAATATGTCCTGATGCTGAACTTTCTTTACATACAACATGTAATAAAACAAGCTTTCCTTTCCCCAGTGCCCAAGACTGAGTCCTCATTTATCAAAGAACAAATCCTGCAAAACAAACAATAGAATGTCAAAAAAGGGCTAGAACACCTTAAAATTCTGTACATTTATATTATCAAGCAGTCATTGTTAGAAATAAAAATCATCTATCACAAAAATATATTTTATAAGCTCACTCAGTTGAAATGAGGTTACAGTTCATATTCAAGATGTTGATAGAACAGTCTAAATTTATCTACAGTGCCACTTCAAAAAGTAACTTGAAAGTGTTGGAATCAAGTTTTACCATGGCTCATTGCTTTTGGGGAGACCATGGCCTGATGCAATGAAGCAAATGTGGAAACTCCCACTGATGTAATTAAGGTTTGGATAATTCACTAAGAACAGAAGCCCAACCTAAATTCCTGTCTTGAAGTAAGCCCTATTTTACATGAATTTAATTTTTTTTTTGATTAGGCAGTTCTGTGTCAATTATATCTAATTAAGAGGAATTACTCTTCCTTAAATTAATAGCTTTTTGTTTACATGTCTATGAACTTAAAGAGGATTAATTATCAACCTGGGGACTTATTCAGAAACAGAGGTCAGGTGTCATCTCAAACTGCTCATTACATTTTCTCTTTTTACTCTAATTTAAAAAGTAATAGGCTAAATTTGAAAAATCTTAGACTACATTCCCAGTTTAAATGCTGAATACTTGTCTATATTATCATCCTACTAAATTTCTGAAAACTGGCTTGGTTTTTAAATACATGCTGCTTTACAGCTTGTGACAAGAAGAAAACTACTTCCTCATGACTTTTGAGGAGCAAAACAAAAGACAGACAGAGCTGCATAAACATCAAATACAGTTATAATACTTGGTGATGTACTCTTTTTTTTGTTTGCTTCCCAGATTTCTGTTAAGGGATCAGTTTGGAAAAAAAAAGTAAGTAAATTAGTTATTTTTTTAAAGAGATTATTGCTTTAAAAATACCTGCTGTATTAAGACCTTTTGCTGAAGGATGGTTTTTTATGGGTATGTGTTTCATGATCTATGTTTCCTAAGTTCGTTGACTGGAGGTATTGTATCATTACATATCCATAATGTGGAAATTGAAGCTCAATGTCAGATTGTCATCCATAAGATAGTGGAGAAATTTTCTCAAGATAACTACATTTTTTTTCAGGTTATGTCTGGCAGTGATTGGTGAGTTCAGGAACATACGCGTGCTGGATGTACACATATTATGCAACTGATCTGCAGGTACACAGCAAGTCCAACACCTGAAAGCTATTCTGTTCTTGTAGAGTGACTTTATGCTACATGCACTGTGAAATCAGATATACCAGAGCTGTTCTGCCCAAGCCTTCGCAGTCCCCAATAGGCTTGTAAAGCTGCACTGTGCAAATGTAGAATTCTCCTGTTTTGCAAATATGACACAGATATGTGGTCACATAGGAATTCTTCAGAAAATTCTCCAGAAAATCTGGTCATTGAACTTAAAACTTTTGACTATTTTTACTGTCCATAATCATTAGACTGCCAAGGATATGAGTTTCCTGAGGAATGATGTGTACACACTTAAAATTTGAGATTAAATATTTGTGTATGGAGAATAATTTTTTTTCACCCAACTGCTAAAATACAGAGTAAACTTAACCTTCTAATTTTTGTACTTCTTGTTTTCTGCCATGAAATTGTACTGATGCAACACTGCTAATTTAGTACTGTTCTTTTCCAGTGTCTTCTATTTGAAGTAAAAGTTGTCATTTAGGACATATACTGTGGTATTTTTCGAATATGACCATTAACACGAGGTATTCAAACTTATTTTCAGTTAAGAGATAAATGTGTTTTGAATTTAGTTTCTTGGGCTGTTTCACTAAGCCGTTGCTCCATTTGCCTCCCTTCGTAGGAATAAATATTTCTTCAAAACAAGCCCTTTCTGTTAAATGTCTATGGCAGTCTGCTTGGCAGCTGTAGACACAATTTGGGTCACTGTGTTGGAATTTGAGTATGTATGTGTATATTCTGTGCCACCTCTGACACTATTATGTCGTGAATTGAATGCACAAGTGAATAGATGATGATGGTGATTTATTCTGATAAAAGAGACAGAATGACCTGAAGGTAATTCTTTACACTAAGGACACAATATATAATTAAGAACATTTATGAGCTTAAGACCTTTTCTTACATAGCTTTCTGTATTTTCTCAAAACTCTACCCCTAATGACCTCTCTCTTAATTGAAAAAATGGAAAGTCCCCGTAGATGTTGGTTAAACTAACTCACCAGTGCAGAAGACATACAGACAGCATATAATAGAGAGAGAATGGAATTACTGTGAGATAGTCTCAGCTGGCATAAATCAGTGTTGCTGTGATGATTTAAGCCATCAGAGAAGATGGACCAATATTACTTTTATATTTCCTAAGGAACACCAAAATATAAGTACAACTCAAAAATTCACATTCGCGTTTAGAAGTTTATAAAACTTAAATACAGCATGCCATAGGTAATGAGGGCTGTAAACAACTGGTGAAGAAAGAAAGATTTTTAAGGGGATAGAGCTAAGAGCACATTGTCTCAATTCATGTGTAGCCATTGACTTTACCTGATCTAATGAAGCAACAGTGAGGTTGATCTAGATGATCTTTAAAAGATTCCTTTCAATACAAACAACTCTATGATTCTATAGGTTGAGAAGATTGAGGGTGGTAAGACCCATACCTGAGTTTCTTTGAAGTTTCAGAATAGATGTAATTGTACAAATATAATTTCTGTTCTCACTAATCACAGTATTTAATTTAGTTTCTTGCTCACACCATGTTTGAGCTGCTTTTAATAACTCAGTAACCAGATCTCTGATGTTTTGAGGTTTTGATTCCATCAAATTTAAATTTCCCTAGTACTATCCTGGGAATAATAATTTAAAAAAAAAAAAAAACCAAGTAAAATGAAAATGAAACTGTTGTTTTCTTGAAAGTAAATAGTTAGAAGGAAACTTAAACACAACATCAAGGGTTTACATTTCTTCTCTGTCTAACACAAAGAGATTGTAAATTTGTGAACAATTTTTAATTCATCAGGCTGGAAGGATTTTTAAGTTTAAGAAAGATACAGATACAATGCAGATTTCCTTCTTTTGCCTTTTACAATTTATCACTGAACTTGGGTGAACTGTGCTGGGGTGAAAAGACTGAATGGAGTTCATTTAGGGCCGCATTTGATGAAAGGCAGAAGATCATGATCAAGAGCATATGGGATTGGAGTTGGAGGAGAGGTTGACATTTTTATGGAATAATGATGATTAGCAAATCTAGGCTTTTCAAAATTGTCTATGAACTGTTCTGAAACTAAGACTTCTTGGTGTTCACAGATTTATAATCTATGGGCAGAAAAAAAGCAGAAACTTTCATTGCTAAGGTATCTTATTTCGAGAAATCTTTACCATACAGTTGTAAAATGTGCACATCCTGTGAGCAGAAGTGAAACAGGTTTCTTAGTCATTTTTATTCTTTATACTGTTCCTTGAAGAACCTGAAGGCTCAAGAGGTCATATATTGGAAGAACTAGTATCTACAGTAGCAAAAGAATATCTATAATTTAGACTCCTTTGCATTTGTTCTTGTTTGTTACCAAAATCTTAATGCCTATTTGTAGTAGGAATGAAATAAATGTACCCCTAGGCCACATATTCTTGGAATCCAGTTCTTTGAGTCTGGACCATTCCACTGTGTGAACCAAAGATATGTGAAGAGAACTGTGAGATTTGCTTTGAAAGTGCGCTCCTGAGAGCATTGATATAGACACACTGCCTCTTGAAATCTACCTATGCAGACAGATATTGCACCTACCAAAAGAGAGAAATATGAGGGACAACTGAAAGTAAAGGTGGCAATAAAACTGTGATAACTAGCATAAAAGGAAAACAAATCACAGCAATATAGTTTGGAATCTAACAGGATCATGATAAAGAGATAGTATATCAGAAAAAAATTGATTTTTTTTTTAATAAATTTAAAAGTGCAAATACACATACACATGTGCATATATATATTATATATATGTGTAACCCCTTCATTGTCAAATATTTTGCCTCAGATTTGTTCACTGCATAACCTGGGAAGAGCTTCCTCTTTGGGTACATCCTTCACGTAATTTCTCTTTTCTTACTTTTTTCTACAGGGTGTCTGACACATAATCAATTTACTGTGTTCCCAAGGTTCCAAGCTACATTATTGTAATTTCTTTCAGATCCAACTCTTTCTTTTGATTCAAAGTCATTCAGCATCTGGATCTGAAATATTCTCCAATCCATATCTGCTTATTATATTCTTAAATACTCTGACTTTAAACCAGCAAAATCCATACTGGGAGAATTGCTGAAGAGGTGATGGGGTGGGGTTTTTTTTTGGGGGGGTAGGGGGTGTTGGTTAGTGACTTTTTAGACAGTAGTTTGCAACACATTCCAAAAATAAGGTTTTGAGTGTTTATTGCTGTTCTACTCAGTTTTCAGGAGAATATGCTGGCATTGGTTTCAACAAGCAGTGTCGGTATTTCTGAGTTTATGACAAAATTCCATATAAGCCTCTCCTTTCCCTCTGCTTTGTTCTTATCCCGCTTCCAAAGGATAATCTTATAGGAGAACCTTAGAGACTGAATCATTGTTCAGCATGTAAAACACAAAGCAGAGCAATGAAGATAATGAATGTATTTGGACAGGATACGCCAGTTCAAAAGGTCTCAATTCTTTATGCCAGCTGCCCACACATTGTCATACAGTGTTATGCAGCTATTTTTTGGGTGATTTGGTTCATCTTCTTTGGTATTACTGCAGTGCTACCATGTCAATTGCAATACTTATTTAATACTACTACTTACCAGTTTTGATATTTTTTCATCATTCTATGAACCAAAGTATTTTACAGTAACTTGCATAGGAGTTCTGGCATTCTGTCTCCCATTTGAAATGCTGAACACATCTAAGAGGGATATTTAATGTTACCATCTAAATGAGAGTTCAGCCATGTAACATCACCATTTTGGTCGTTTTCTTTGAACATTACATCCTTATTTACAAGGAAATATCTGAGCCTTTTCCAAAACATCTTTTTCACTATTCTAGCATTCTAATTTTTTCACCAACACTCTGAAACACTGATATTGGCATCTGGCGGGAAAAGGGAGATGAAACGCATTGAGGAAATTCTATATTTATGCTAGTGATATGAAAGAACCAAAGTGTGCTTTCATTTTGTATGATGGCTTTTCCTTGGCAAAACATTAAAAGTTATGGGGGATCACTGAAAAAGATGGTCTTTGGCAGCCTGAAGTCGGGTGTAATGTTTACTGCATCTGAGTTAGATACTTGAGAGCAGTATTTTTACAATTATTTAGCTGTATCCCTTGTACTTGATGTTTTTTTCCTTCCATTGCCCTAAATAGGCAAGAACGTGCTATTGTACACATTTTAAAAGCAAGAGGCAAAGGAGCAGGATGTGTAGGGTCTACAAAGGATTTGGGTACTCAAGGTGTGACGTATCAGTGTACAGTCTCTTTATAGCCATCTGTGAATATAATCCATTGGCTGGGTTCCCTGTACATTGAACAGACAAAATGTTGGAAAATTTAGAAGTCTGGGTGCTAAAAGACAACAAATTAAAACCAGCAAATAGGAAATATGAGACAAGGCTTTGGATAAATATATCCTCCATTCCTGTTTGCCCTAAATCCTTTTCTTCTAAGACAGTTCAAGTATGTCTTGGAACACAGAGACAGAAGAAATAGCAGAAGGACCATTTTCTAGAGTGTTTCTACAGCAGTCTAGGACATTATTTTTCCTGTATTTGTATTTGTCAATTATTCTCATAACCAGGAAATTCACATTCCTAAGTCTCCCAATATCAAATTCTTTTTTTGACACAATTGTAGAGGGCCTTATTATCTCCATAAAGATGCCTAAAATAGTAGCAGTCATTCCCAATTCTCTTGTCCGAACAGATACCTTTGAATTAATTATAACAGGGCTTGGATTTCTAACTTAGTTTCTTGTGACCTAGTCGATCTACCTATAGAACCATCCTTTCTTTACACTGCTAAAAAAAAGAAGAAAAAGTAAAGCTAAATACTAAAGAACAAAATTCCTTACAACCCAGTTTATTGCAAAGATTTTACGATATATGTTCCTTTATAAACACCTCTTTCCTGGTTACTGCCTTTTTTATCCTTGTACTGAATCTTGACAGTTTAGGTTTTGTGCTTTAGACTGATCAAAACTGCACTAAACAGTACAATCAATCCTCCTTATCATTTCTGGAAGCTAAAGAGACAGCAAATATGGACAACTGAGGAAAGTCATAGAAAAGCAGAATAAAATCTTCTTCTGTACAAAGGTTGTAATAAGACACTGATGCCTTCCCTGTCATTGCAGTGCATCCTTGTCATTTGCTTATCAGACAATAGTTAATGCCTTTCACCCTCCCATATGAGTACAGTTTTAAGTCAACTTGCCACTACCAATTTTTTATTTCTCTGATATTCTGTAACTGTGTTGTCTCAGTCTTACTATTAAAAGTAATATTGTGCATGGGGGTCAACACTGGTGCACATTGTATGTCAGCAGACTGGAGTTCAAAAATGGCTCTGCCTCTCAGAACTTTAGTGTGGCATTGCCATTTGTTTTCTTTACCTTAATTTGCTTATCTAATGGGTTCAAATTTGCTAAATTAGTGAAAAGTAGCATTGTTTGTTATCTGTGATATTGGGACAAGAGATGTGTGCAAAGCATTTACATACCTTGAGTTAAAAATTTCTATATATATATATAAGCTGTTGTAGTGGCTTTCTACCTAGTACCACTTTATCAACCCCAAAGTTCAAGAGCACACAGTCAGAATTTTCTGTAGGCACACAGGGTAAGTGAAAGAAAAACAGTTAATTATAAATAGTAAACAGGCTTTTTTAATTGACACTTTGTATCCCTCCTGTTGTTCTGATACTTACGATGCATTAATGATGTTAAGTGAACAGAAACTTTGATAAGATTGATATGTATAAGCCACAAATCTTCCTCCTTTGGTACCTCAAACTGGACATTAAACTTTTATCAAATCTTAAAAAGACAGATGGACTAGGAACTTAGCTTCTGAGATAAAGAAAAATAAAAATGTAAGAAAATACATACACATACAGAAACAGTAACTTTAAAATATTATGAATTACAATATCTATGGAAAATTAATTTCAAATATTCATTTACCACCTATGCTAACAGATTGCATAACCATGTTTTGTGAAATGTATATGCATTTACAGACTTCTTACTTCGAATGCCAATTTTGAAAGAAACATTTATGGAATGATTTATAATAAGTTTTTGAGGAGCAGTTTATTCTGAGACAATGTGCAGGCAGAAAAGAAGGTGGGAAATGGATTAATAGATTACTTACCTCTGTTGTTTTTTCCAAATCTAACCATTGTAACTGCCCTAATGGCATTTAACAACACAAGGAGTACCTTCTCATGGCTTATGAATACCAGTTTATGTTTCACTTTCTTCCAATCAGCCTTGAAGAAACTTTCAGGAATGCCTATCTCCAAAAAACCCCCAAAATCTCTGTTTTTCTAAGGATGATTTACTATCTGTTCTCAGATAGAGCTTAAGAAGAGCTATATTATTTCTATATATTTAACAGCCTGACCTTTTCAGATTAAAGTCAGAGGTACTGGCATAAATTCTTGACAGCATAGTGAAGAAAAGATATCAGTACTCTAGAGGCAACATTGCATGTACGTGCTTTCCAGTACCATGCACAATCAGACATGTGAGGAATGTATAGAAAAAAATGGAAATGTTTCCTACTTATCCTAAAGGAATACAGAGTCTGGCTTTTGCTTTTTAAAAAGAAAGATGTTAAGATCTTAAAAGACAAGAATGTGAGAAAAACTTCATCAAAGGGAGACAAACCTTGCTTGTTTGTGATATTCAAAAATGTGAAGAAAGCAAAAAGAACACTGTGTAACCCTGCCAAGAAAGAACAAAATGATTTTGCATGTAGTTTTAAAACAGATGTAAAAATTTACATCTTTAAAAAAGGGGGAAAATCCTAGCAATAACCTACTCTCTTTACTATCCATTGCACTGTAAAGAAGGAATGTTAATTACTTTTTTTCTTTTCAATAGCAGGAAAGCCCTAATTTCGTCTACGCTGAAAATATGCCCAGACCACAAGTATTTGAAAGCAAGGGAACACCTGCAAGTCAAGCAAGAATGAAATGGAGACTGCCAAAGCCTGTAATTTTCTTTACTTGGTTCTTTGCTGTGAAATGCATCAGGGGTGTTATCAGATCATTCACTGATATGAAAAAGAGGTACTCACAAATTTCCCTGTCACAAACATAGTTTCTGATCTGAAATCTACTGTGGCCAAGAGAAAGATTATCACTTACTTCAGTGGCAAACTATTTGAGGTCTAACATGTTGTTAAACTTAGTACAGTAACATCAGTATAATCTCTCAAAAAAATTAAAACTCTTAATTTTATATAAATAAATATAAATTGATGTAAATTTTGATGCATTTGCACCTACCTATGTATTTCATGGCAAGTTTTAAGCACCACTTTTTTCTAATTCAGTTCCTTTAGACCTATTATCAAAATTACTACTGTCAGGAAATTAATTGTTTTTAATATAAAACACCAACTGCCTTTCACTTTCAATTTCTGCTTTTTTCTTTTTTTATTTGCATTCATTTAGAAATTATTACATTCAGTGTGACAATACAAATTTCATATATTTTCCAGTTGAAAATTTAAGTGAAAACTGTGTGTTTTAATGACTTCTGTTGAATTGGATAAAACAACAGACTTTGATCAATCTGCCTCTGTTTTACCATTCCTAAAAGTACTCTGTCCAGGTTTAATGATGTTGACTTGCTAAGGATATATTTATAGCAATATAAGTGCAATATTTCTATGTCTCTCTAAAGCTGAATAAATTAAACACAGGGAAAGTTGTTTTTCTGCTATTGCTATGTATAGTCAAAATTTATGCTACATGTGGCTCAATTTTCAACCTGCCTAACACTACATGTGGGACACTAGCACATGATTTACTCATGCTGGGAGATTCCATCAGAACAGTCATGAGTGCCCATGAACTTTCCAGTAAATTCCATAAATTAGACACTTAAACATGTTGTGGACCTTCATCTCTTTCTCACTTTGTACTTGTAAGTTTGGAGGAACCTTATCTTAAATTTCTTATGTAGTGGTATATCTCAGCATTTTTTTTTTTTGTCTTTATAAATATTGCTGGAATTTAGGAAAATTAATTTTATAAGTTGGGCTAGAAAGAGAAAATAAATTGGATATCTGGAAATTCACTTTAGCCTGAAAAACCTGGTCTTGCTAGACGTCTGCTACAGTTAGTGTAGGGAAAAATGTCCTGTGCTTTGAGGAACATTCAGAATATTTGAATTCATGTTGTAAAACATCTTATGAAATAACATCTCTGTTCCTGTTAAAAAAGAAGGGAGTTAGCATCCCACAGCTACAGCTGACCTTCCTAAATGACTAAATACTCTTTAGTTTGCCAGGATGCTATACTGAAAATCTCAAGCTAAGGCCCAAATTGCCTTCAACAAAGTCATATTTCCTCTCCAGAAGTTAATTTTAAAAACCATTCTGAAAATCAGAACTCATGTATTCTACATATTTTTTTTAATTTATGTTCAGAAAGAAAATATCTTTTTAAACTTTGCTCAGTTTTCATCTGTATCTGAGTATCTACATGACCAAATGGAAAGATCACAAATCAAGATCACAAATCAAGATCACAAATCAAGTAGCTGAATGACTTTACACTAGAAAATCACCCAGCATTCTCTAAGATTGTTATCCCGCCCCCCCGCGCCCCCCTGAGGTGGGGAAACTTGGAAGTCTTGAAAAAACTTTGGCATTTGTCACCAAATAGCCACACGTTAACTGGATTATGTAGATATTCACCAAAACTGCAACATGAGCACATCTTGGGTGAAACCTGATCACTGTACCCCTTTTTTCTACCAGTACACCTGATTCCCACATCAAACATTTTATGCAAATTCGCTGACTTAGATTTTCTTATAATAGTGATGAATAGAACTCAATAATAATAAAGTCCAGGCTGCTGTGGTATTTATTCCCAATAAGAAAGGCAGTTTTCTGCTAGTAATGCCCAATTTGACAGGACTGAGAAGAAATTATGAATTTGGAAGCATGTCACAGACCTTTTTTGGCCCTAACAATTATTTATTTTTCTTTATTACATTCTTCAGCCTAGAAAACATTCAAAAGGGACAAATAACAACACACATGCACACACACACGCACACATACAGAAACAGAGTGGGGCTCCATCAAAGAGAAAAGGTACAAATAAACTAAACAGGAGCAATTTGAAATGTTTTAAAATGAAAATTCCAGAAGGGTGTAAACTTGATAGACTCCTGGTGAGATAAAGAAATAAGATTGAGTTGAAAGTTTACAGTACCAAACATCATTAGGAAAAAGCTTTGCAATTTTAGTAATGCAATTCAAGAAGAATATGCTTAGGCAAACACATGGCAGATAATGAAGGTGACAGCTTTTGCCAGATACCCGTGATTTACCTTTGTCAGAAGTTTTATTAATCCCAGCCCCTTCGCTACCACATCTACACTGATACAGTTTGCAGCTTTGAAAACTGGAAATCTGGAAGAACTGACTGCAGGAATTTTTGAGGTATTTTATTTCTCAGAGTAATTAGTGCTCTTGGAAAAACTAATCTTTAGTGAATCCCCTGTGGTGTGGTCTTTTTTAAGCTGAAATAGTGCCTTCATTGATATTCTAGTAGCACAGAAAATTTATCTATTTACTTATTTACTCTAGGCAAAATTACTTTTTTGTTGTTAATCCTCGTGGCCTACTGAAGGCTTCTCTAATGGAGGAAAAGTTATGTGTTTCAGGGGATCTTTCTGCAATGAAAGTATCATTTTTTGTCCATTAGGACTGACTGATAATGGGTGATTATTTCTCCATTGCAACATAGCATTTCTTCCCCCTTTTTTGTTTTTCTGAGTGTCTGCTGACATGGAAACAGCCATGTGAAAAATAGGCACTTTTATGTATTCTTGTGGCTTTCATTCATGATCATATTCCTCATGTGCAGCTCCAGAGATGCAGATGGGTGCCGTGCAGACTGCAGCAAGGGGCACAGGACATCCTGCTCATTTTGTCCTGCTCAGCAGCAGTTACACCCTCCCAAAGTGTTTTCAGATCATTGTCAACTGCATTACAGGCATTTTCGTAAAGGGAGTTTTTAATCTGTATTACTGTGACTCTCTTATAATGTTTGTCGTAATGCCTAGAAATAATATTCCTAACTGTTAAGGATTAATTTCATTTTTGTAATGAATAGACTTAACACTGGCATTAAAAAGAGTGTTAAAAGAGTATGAGGATTACATAGACAAATTTAATCTCTTTGCTGAATAATTTGGTGATTATTGTGCTGATAAAAGAGCACCTTAGATCCTAACATCCACATTTTATATCCTATACTGCTTTCCTAGGTCACATTGCATGGTTTCCTAATGCTCCTGCTGTGAGAGTTTTGACACTGAGAAGCCATGTGTGGGAAGTGTGCTTGTCAGAGAGACACTTTGAGATGCTCTTTTTTTGAAACCCACCTGCCTTGTCGTGTGCTTGGTATAGACCCATGCTGTTTTGAAGAGGCAACAAGGAATCTTTATTATCTGTCTACTGTTATGCTTATGTGTTTCTTCATATGAAACTGCAGTTGTGCTAAGAAGATTACATCTGTGCTGAATTCAGTTCTGTCCTCTAAGAAGCGTTTACAGAATGAACAAGGGTGATAAAATTCATAGAGCTGGGAAGCTACTTCTCAGGTTATCAGCTATTTTATAATCTGAATGATATGAAAATCACACAAATCTCTCTTGTGATAACCCAATCCATCTTGTACCACTGATTGAAGTACACATGTATCTAGATAATTATATGGTACAGCGAACACCGGAAGTTTTTGTTAGCTGAACTGGAACTTGATGAAAAAGTGCAGAACTGGAGCTTGCTGAAAAGCAATCACTAATTTGCCAGGAAATATGATTTATTCCAGCAATTAGTGGTGTTTCAGAATTGTCATCAAATTCCATGTGCTGTCTGATCAGAAAGGGTGATGGTAAGAGGATAAAGACTGTTCAGAAGGAGCTACCTACTGTCCTTCAAGGACTCATTGTTTTCTTCAGAAGAGTTTTCTGTTTGGGACATAAACATGGTAATGTAACCCTGAGTGGGTTCAATGATGTTCCTCCAAAGTTTACCAGTCCAGAAGAAAAGTATATTAATTGCACGTAGAAAAAGCCTAAAACCTTGCCCTATTAGGGTCATCCCTTTTTCAAATATGTTAACAGTGCTGGCACCAGAGATTTTGCACAGTGTTTGTGTATTTGAGGTATATTAAACACACATGCCCACACACACACACAGATATATATATAATATATATAGATATATAGATATATATATACACATATATATGTATTTGAATCCAATCACAGTTTTGCAGACCAAAGCAACAGTAGCAGGCCATGGGGACTAGATGAAACACATAAAGTTTGAAGCAGAATTTTCTTCTCCTTCTAGGCAGGTGTGAGTCATGACACAAACTGGAATAAAATACCCTCCCATGGGAATCAAATGTCGTGCTTTTTATCCTCAGGTGGTATAAATAGCATAAATCAATATAGTAGTGCCAATTTACATAAATTTCTACACAGAATTTGGCTAAATGACAACTCACAAGGATATGATAACATTCTGCAAGTATTTGAAGGCCATAAACACTAAGCAGGGGGACAAATGATTTAGGGTGGCATAAGGAGATGTAATTAGGAGCAATGGGAGGAAATTAAGGGAGGAAAAAATTAGGCTGAATATCAGAAACAATTTTCTGACAGTGAGATGTATTAGACTCTGGAAAATAAGTCTCCCAATGGACATTCCATTGCTCAAGATGTTTAGACTAGACAAAGTACTAATGCATATCCAACAGGGACTAATTTTGCAATGTATGGTGTGTAGACAAGAAACCAGAGACATTTAATGGGGTAAAAAGAATTCTGCACTAAGAAAAAAAAAAAACAAATAAATATTTTCTTTTATCACTTTCAACAAATGCAGTAACATTTCTGTATCTTTTACATATGTGCATTTATACATGGAAACATATATAGAGAAAAATTATTTTTCTTTTTGTCTGTGCTACATTTTCTACTATTTAATTTTTCTTTTAACACAGGAAAAAATCCCATATATTTAATTTTTTTATTATACAAAATTTCACTCTTTTGTGTGTTGTAGAACCGGATATCCTTCTGGAACTGTTTAAGTACTTTTGTAGAAGTTGATTGTGGTATAATTTTTATTATGAAAATAGTTAGAAAATTGTTCTCAAATCAATAAAATATCTAATTTTAAAAATTTTACAATAAATGGCTGAGTTCTTGTTTTTTTCTGCATCTAGTTGGCCTTTAATCACTGGTAGAAATGTTTCCAAACTAATGTTTGCAAGACTGATTACAGGAAAAACATTTCAAAACTCTGTATCTTTACATTTTTTAGACAAATCAGAGATAAATATTGGGATATATCTCATTTTACTGTGGATGATGTCATCTAAGTAAACAGAATGTGCTCTCAAAGTTATTAGGTTACACATGATTCCATGAAATGCAAATGTGAAGCACACTCTGGCATCCCAGTCTATTTGGCTGCTGAATATCTAGAAGGCAAATTACAAAAGAAAAATATGCAAAACAGCTACCTCTAAAAAAGAAATCCGTGAGGTGTCAGTAAATAAACAACTCCAGGACCTATATATACAGCTTGTTTTACTGAGCACTGTATTGATGCGACAGAAGAGAAGCAGATGCATGATTGAGCTCACCAAAGAGAAAAAAATTACCTGAGTTGGAAAGGTATAAAACTATAAAATAATGATGATGATGATGATGATGATGATGATGATGATAATAATATATATTTTGGAAGCGCTTTGGTAACAAATAGTTCTTTTTTACTGAGGAGCATGTATAACCCCAGCATTTCAGAAGTTGTCAGGTTTTTTATTATCTACTTGTTTCCTCAGTTTCCTCACCTGTTTGGCAAATTCCATTATACATATTCAGATGCTTAATATAGCTGAAAGTTATAAATTTCCTTATCCTCTTTTTTCGGCATTTCTCCAAACTTAAAGTAGACCCATATAACTGACATGACAGTTCAAAGGGAAATACAGAGAACACAGAGATTTTTTAGCCACTTGTTCTGTCTACTACTGCTTTAGTTTTTCTGCAAAGAAAAATGTCTGGGGAAAATTGCATTGCAACATGGCCAGATGACCCATCTCTATTTTTGAAAACATTTTCATCATTTTCAAGAAAAAAAATCACTTCACCAGGAGTCATGTGAGAAATACAATCTTGAGCACCTCTCAAAAAAAAAAAAAACCAAGAAAAAAGCTTGTTGCAGTTTTGAATAACAAGATAAGTAGTTTCAACTGTTAAAACTGCAGTATATTCAAAAGCATGGTTTATAGTATAAAAAGATCAGTTCACACTACCACAGTCCCAATTTCACCAAAAACCACCATCACTAAAGTATCTGCATAACTGTAGGAAATATGCAGTTGGAAATTTGCACAGACATCAGTCTAAATCCTTGAGATTCAGAAGAAACAACCAGCTAACTTCCAAAGGAAATGAAATTGACGTTTAACACTTTTAAAGTGCATTTTGATAACATTGTGGAGAGTTTACATATTTGTGGGTTTTGCCTGAGTGACTTCACGTGTTCAAGTTGTCATTACTATGCAGCAGTAGTAACAAAAAACATTGTGCTTCAAGTATTGTAACATAAAGAATCTGCTTTTATACCACGGGAATGATAGACACTCTTGGTTATATTAACACTAATTCTCAAGTGATGACAACTTCAAGTTTATATCTTGCAATCTTTATTTAGGTAAGTCAAAGTATTCTGAGAAAAGAGAAAATCACACCAATACATTTATTTTATTATTTTAACACCACTTAGAGTTGAAAGCTCTGTGATTTTTTTACACTATAATTGATTTCCTACGTAGAAACACTATTTATTTATCTTCACAGGACACTCAATATAGAGTGGATAAAATATATCGGATTTAATTGGAAGCCAGATAGAGAAACATGCTTTTTACTAGCCATATAATAAGTCATCATGTCTTATAGGTGTTAAAGTTTTCTCTAAATTTTATTCTATCAGAAAAAAAAATTATTGCTTTACTCTCTTTAGAGCTTACTATATGTCAACAAAAGAGTAAAAAATTTAAATATATTTCTTGGATAAGAGTGTGTTATGGAGCCATTTATACTGTTTGTGCAGCCAATTGTGATACGGCTAAAACTAGTTTTGACAGACCACATGACCTGTCTTCAACTCTCTGTGATGGGAATTTTATGTTAAAAAGACCATAGTCCTTTGAAGAGATCAGGTTGTTTACACAGACACTTCTCAAAACTCGACTTCTGAATATCACGTTTGTTTCTCTTCCTTTGCTGGAATTACCTCAGAAAATTAAGATAATTTTAAAAATAAATCTATTTTAAAACAACAAAGGATACTTCTAAATAGAATAATATTTTTTGCTTATTCTCATGCTAAATTTTAACTTTTTATTTTAAAAAAATTGTTGCTTGTAATTTACTAATTAAAGCACTTCAAAGCAGATTGAAATCGTATAAGAGCTATCTTTGGTTTTGATTGCTGTAAGTATATAACTCAAACATTTGACAGACTCAGGAGAAAGGCTTGAATGATAGCTAGTAAACAGTACAGAGCCACTGTATTCAGAACCTACAAAGGGATTAACCCCATAATATGATATCATCATGGTTGATGCAATGCAACCTGATTAAGCAAAAACAACTTTGTGATTATCTTTGTTTCAGAGGAGATTGATACCCATTCTTTAATTTCATTTCTGATCTTTTTCAGACCTCTCAGAATTCAGGAGCTCTATTTACAAAATAGGGGATGTTACAGAAGAACACTTTGTGGTGACAGCACGTAACGCCTTTAAAGTTGGTAAGATTCCCTTAACCTTGATAGCTGTAGGCCAGTGATGACTTTCTGTTGTCCTAAGAGGGATTTCATAGCCATATGTGCCATTATGACATTAAGGACTGGTGTGTGCTGTTGATTTCCATTTCTATAACTTGATCTCCTGGATCTCCTGATCATACTCCAAAATGTGTTCACCCTAGAGATAAAGTGGACAAAATTTCTTCACCCTGAAAAAATGTATTCTTAACTTAAATGTGCTTGCCTCAGATCATTTAAAGTTAATACACCAGTAAAGACAGCAATTTTAATTGCTCCAGCTGAGCTATGGGCTCTCTTTGAACCAAAACTGGTGGAGTAAGTAAACTGCTTTGCAGACATCCTTCACATTGCATACTGTCATTTGTTGTACAGAGTCATTGCAGGCATTGGAAAGTTTTAAGGGCTTAACTCAACCAAAGATTGAGATAACTTGTCTGACTGCTGCATTAGACGGATTTTATTTACTTGGGTTAGTGAAGCTGGGTTAGAAAAACACTCTTTTTCCTACAGACATGCCCTTTCTCTGTTTTCCTAAGTGAAGAATTTTCAAAGGTTTCTGGAGTTCAGAAAAGAGTTTGAATGTGCAAACAACAAAATCTTTTTAAGAACACAGTGAAAAATAAATCCCCACAGCTGCTGCCATGCAGGATGTTCTGAATCTAATGAGTCTGAATAAGTTAGCTTTTGAAAAGCTGCAGTCTATCATGCAGCTTTTCAGGCCCACTTGGTGACCGACATTTTGGCAGGACTTGAGCTGTGGTTCAGTGACAGCAAACGGTTTGCCTCCATAACCAATTGACAATGGAAATCTTTGGATTTTTCTCGTTTCCTGTTTTTGTTTTTTTGTTTAAATTTTAAAATTTAGAATTTTCTAGAGGATAAAAAAATATTGTAAATGTCATAAGTGACTAGAATTCTTAGAAAACATAATAAACATGATATAATATCAATTAAGTACTTAAAACACCTCATTTACATGCTGCAATGGTTTGAGGGTTTGGGATGTCTATTTTGAGACAGTATCTATAGAAAAGGTGTTGCATAAATGTACTATGAATTTTATGATTTCAAACAACACAGCATACAATAACTAAAGAATTCATACATACTTTGGAGTGAGTAAAACCATATTAATATTTAATCTGTTCTTTCATTTCTACTACAGTTGTATTAGGATTCTGCGCATTCTTGAACTGTCATGGAATTTTCTACAGAACTTATCCCTTCAGGAGAGACTTCTATCCGGGGTTTTTTGGATGTTTTTTCTCTTTCCCTTTCCCTTTCCTTTTCCTTTTCCCTTTCCCTTTCCCTTTCTATCTCCCTTTGACACTTAATCTGAAAAACCCAAGCCCAGAGCAGAGTGTCATCCTTCTGGATTTACAGATAGAGACTGTAAGAATAGTTTTAGGAGGCATGACTTTCTAAAATCATGTCACTCAAAATGCCACAAAATCTTTAATACCATACTCACAGAATCTGGCATCTTTCCAATGCATTATAGAATTCAAGACTTTAAAGAGGGAAACAATCATTTTGCAGCAATAAGACACCTGACACTATAAGTTTTTTTTGTCTACTGGGAAATTCCTGTAGATGTTTTTTCTTTTACATAATTACATGCTGCTGACAAGGTGGTGGCAGTTACAAATGCTGTAGTAACCCACTGCATTATCCCTGGGGAAGACAAGCAATTTCTATTTGAAGAGCACACACTCCTGAAACAATCAAATGTCTCCCCCTGAGATTTGAAATGGTTGTATCTGCTGCAACATGGCAGGTTGCTTCCCCCAGGGGCACACACAGCCTGGAGGCTGCTGTTGTCATCTCAGTGGAATCTGCTAACAGAAGAATTAAGAGGAGCAGTCTGGCTTGTGCCTGGTTGAATTCACTTACTGCACTAAGCCTAGACTTGGTTAACATCCAGTTTGGATGCCATACATCTCCAAATTACACTATTGGATATTGAACTACGTTTTCCTGAAACGGCTTCTCCTTTTTTCCCTTTCAACATAACATCTTTACTGCAGAGACCTAGTTTTTTTAACTTTCTTCTCTTAGTTATTTCCTTATTTATCTTTCTTCTGGAGATATCTGGGACTTACAGTATGAATTATTAACCTTAATGCTTTTTTCCTCTGGAGCTCTTGATAGGTTTTGTACCTTTTAAAAACCAACACCGGATGAGAACCTGTCATATTTATTTTCCCAAGGATTCTCTTTCAAAGACAGCAAGAGATACTTTATCATCTTTCTCTCTCTTTTCCGCTGAACTGGAGTAAATTTGGTGGCAGCAGTGAGGAAGGCAAGTTAATGAAGTAAACTTCTGTTTATTTCTGGGTTACTAGAAGAGTTAATTTATTACTTATTAATATTAATTCAGTGTGGATTTGAAACAACTCCATATGCCATAGCTAATGAAACTGAATTGTTATTTTAAAAAGTATTAAATTCTTTCATCTTACCTAACTTAGGGAATGAATAATTCTTAACTGTTTACTGTTATTACAGCACAGGTTCATTGCTCCTAACTTTACCACTTCTGTAACACATGAAAATTATGACAATGCCTGCCTAGTACCACTTCTTTAGTGAGAGAACAGACAACAGAGCTCTTGATTGGCTTTGATGGGTAGGTAGCATTGAAGGCAAAGCTTTGATTTCAATACCTTGAAGATGAGGAACTGAGAATTCATCTTCTAAGGATCTAATATTTTTCAGTTATATCTATTTGCATTTCTCATTTTATAGTCTAAATTTGTAAGTGGAACATGCTCAATACAGAGTCACTTTGGGTTGTATGAATTTTACATTGAGTTTTTTTTCAATAAAGTTATCAAAGTTTGATATCAAGAGACTTCAAAGTGATTTAGGCATGCATCCTTATTTTTTAATATAATCAGGTTTTAATTGGGCTCAACAAAAACCTAAAGGTTTATTTCAGGTTTGAAATACTTATCTGTATGGTTCTACCTACTACTGGACCTGCAAAATAAATAATCTGATTTTCCCCATAGGGCTTTAGACTATGAGGCCTTGTTCACCTCTTGATCTACAGCAGTCTTTGATGCTCTTTACAGGGTACACGGTCCTTGGAGTGAATATTTTTTAAAATTATGTTTCTGTTTCCTTCATCTTACATTGAAGATATACTGTAAATCCCAGCAGTTTCTAGGCTGTATCAGCTGCTTATAAATGAAAAATATGGTACATTAGAAATACTAGTTCATCCTTCAGCTTCATTTGAATACCTGGTACAGTGTCTTTGAAACCACTAAAATGAACCTATGAAAAAAACTAAACGCAACCCCAAATATATTGTTTAAATTCCATATTAATTTGAAGATTAAATATGTGAAATATTTGAGTTTTTCTCTAGGTGTCTATCAGATTTGTGCAAATTTAGCTGTGGAATCAAATGCATGTATTTTCTTTGTAATAAAGACAAGAGATCTTAAATTTTTTTAGGCAAATTCATGTACTGAAGGGCTATAGAAGTCTCTTCATTTTATACAAGACATTTAATCTCTTCTAATTAGCCTGCCATTCCCAATAAATATGAATTCATCAGCCTGCATTGTTTACTCAAATCTCTTCCCTAATCACTGGAAGTAGATGATGAGAGTCACAGGAACACAGGCTTTGCCAGCCCCGAGCAAAGGTAAGTGGTGACTCCAGTGAGACACTTACACTAGAATTTGTGCTCCAGCACCACTGCGTTATTAAACTCATGGAAAAGTGCTGGTGTATATGTGTACAAAATATCTCTCATTTCTACAATGTTATTTATTTCTTTATTTGTGGAATCACTGTCCAACATGAAGTGTTCTGGTGCAGAAGAGATTTTAATTCTGTCACGTTCTGCACAAATGCAGAACGGTGTCATCCCAAACAAGGGAGATCAGAAGGAACATACATGGGAATGCTGGAAAGCAGAATGGAGTTGGTTAGCATGAAATGTAGTGCCTTCTGTGAAGCAGAGCATAAATTTTTATTTGCAACCAAAATGTTAAAGAAAATATTTGAAGAAGTAGGCTTTTTGGAGTATTTGCAGCATGACAGATAGGACAAGATGTATTCTATTGTTGTGTCCTGCTTTGACCTAGAAGAAGCCTGTCTAATCCAGTAATTTTATCTTTACCTGTCTTTTAATGTTCTTTTGCACTTTTTATTGTGCTAAATCACTTTCTAACAGAAGACTGATTAGTATTACGCCATTATCAACAACAAAATGTTTGCCACAATTAATATACTTTGAATATATTAACATATATTAACATATTTTGAAATGTACAAAGATTTATTTCCTTTGATTTTTTTTTCCAAATCACTAGCAGAACTCATGTAAAATCACCCACCATAAATTATGGAGTGGAAAGCAAAAGCCAAAACTTCTACTGAGCCCTGTGGGTCATGGAGAGATATTTTTATTGATGAATTCAAACTCTAAGACTTTATTTCCCATCCTTAATTCATTTACAGGGAAATAAAATGTGAAACTTCAGTAGTTTCTCGTAGATGAGGTCTGTTTGTTCAAGAACACTGTTACAAAATTCACAAAGCAATGCATTTGCTTAATAAGGGATAAGAAATTTAAACCAGATATACAACAACATTCTTTTGTCTTTTATCAAGGTGGGTGTCCGTCGCTCTTTGAAATTCGAGCTCTCAGAAACAACAACTCCAGTAAGGCAGTTATAATATGCAGCTTGTTGTGAGATTTCAGTTCTGATTGTTGTAAAGTTACTAAGTAAAAGAACAGGAAAACACAGTGTAAAAAGCAAAAAAACCACTAATATTAGAATACCTTCTATTTTTTATCTCTCTTGTTTGCAAAGACATAGAACCCTGCTTTTTGCTGTGTGGAAACAGAAATATTATCCTGTGGGCTCTTTAAATTACTGATTAAGCAGAGGCTGCTTCATCTCCTCTCAGCAGTATCTCAAATCATATGAGCAGAATTTCATTAGCAGTTGATAAAAATTTGACATTTTTGATCTGTTTTAGGCTCTCAGTCTCCATGAATGAAATAGATAATGGGTGATCTAATTAATATACAATGAGAAACAGTCAGTCATTTTGCTCAACCTCAGCTCTTGTTGTAAACTAAATCAAATAACTATGATCCAAAGTTATCTTGGAGCTGTTGGTTATTTTGAAAGAATGGGTTTCCGGATTTCTTTAAGATAGCAGCTCAATTTGCAAGTAGAATTAGAAATCCATGAAAAATAATAATTATTTGGAACACATTCCAAGTTTGAAGACACTGAAAAAGTTGATGTGCATGCAAAACTGATCAAAATGCTTCCTTCCTTGTGGGGAACCTTGTTGCAATCTCCAACTTCCTTGTGCAGATTAGGGTTCTGTCTTTATTAGTTTAGTAGTCATAATGCACAGTGACATTGACACTGTACTAAAGAGGTGGGCTTGGTTGTGGTTTTTTTCACAACTGTTTCAACACAGAAGACAACAAATTAGACAGTTACATCTGTCTATGTAGTTGTGTAGAGGTAATTTTATCACCAAATTTTCATGGTTTCAAAGGATTCTAGATTTCACCTTACTCTCAAATTAATCTTTTTTTTTATTATTTTTATTTTTACAAAGGGGAAGGATCAAAATCTCAGTGTAGGAGAATGAAGCTGCAGATCCCAAAGATTAAATTATAGCATTGTTCCATTTTATCTGAGGAGAGCTTTTCTAATCCATGGTGATTGCTTTGTGTCATAGAAACTCAATCACAATAAAAGGTAAAAATTGTAAAAATCCAAATACATCAAATTTCAATTCAGTACTCTTAAGCTCAAGATTATCTTTCTCCTATCAGGAGACTTGATTTGATATTTTTTGTTTAAGTTATTCTATTTGTGCAGAGTAATATAGATATCCCATTTCTGGAAAGATCTAGACTTGAGGGGTTTTTTTGAGATTTTAATTAATCTGGGGACATCTGCATTAATTTGAAGTAGAAACACTAGTGATACCACATTGGTCAGAGCAGCAATTCATTATATCTTGACTTTCAAACCTTCTATCTGACCTAAATACAGTCCAGTTTCTCTCTGACATCCAAAAAAATTGTCTCAGAGTCTTTGTGTCATACATATTCACACATTTCTTTGAATTAATTTTAATAAAAAATTCCACTGCCCCAAAAGTACTCTAGTTATGATTAAATGTAAACATGAAATCACATTTGCAGGATGAGATTATCTCATCCTGCAAAGATATGTTACTTTCTAGGAAAAATTAAGTCTTTTCTTCAAAAATAGGCAACCCAATAATATCAGTCAATTATACCCTTTTATTACACTATCTGTTTACATTAATTTGGTTTATTATTCTTAAACAAACCAAGACTAAACATGCAACAAATATATCTGCAGGTTTGTGATGCACAGAAGTATGGCAAAGTTGAAAACGAAATAGAACAAAATAGATTATTGAATTTATTCTTAATTGATAAGATATCAGGTCTTTATATTGATAAGATTTTAAGCCAGACCCACAAAATAAAAACTATATTTCATTAAACTCATATGCTCCCTGTGGCCCATAATAGGCAAATCCTTTGTGTTGTTTGCATTCTCCCTTCAAATTATATATGTCATTGTAGATACTTCAATTCATACCTCCTCTGCAGGTGAAAATTAGCATTGAAACATCCAAGCAATGTTTTTTATATAGACTGAAGAACTGACATTAACTTTTAGTTTCTGAACTGAGCACAAATTTGACAACACATTTGTTATGCACATGTACATGACAGATAAAAAGGGAACATTTTGTTGCTTCTGCTGTTACACTGTATTGCTATAGTGAACAATTGAAAATATCATTTTCTTTCATCTGAAGTTCAACTTCAATAAATAAATTGTGAAGAAAAATCATAAAGAGATCAAGCTTCTGAGATATTATCATGCATATGTTTTTTAAAAATTACATAAAATTTTGTTGATAAACTACAGACACATTTTAATATATATTTGAGAATGCAGTATGTTTTTGGTCGATTTTTCTTTAGTTGCAGTAGCCCTGTCTCAAAGATGAAACGTGAGACTGTAGGGTAATTTCATAGTTTTTAACTGCACTAATATCTGGTGATGGGTTCTCAGCAATGAGCAATTTCTCCTTGTTTTACCTTTTCTTTTGGGTATTGGAGAAAAGCAATAATTATTAACAATGATTCATTTAATCAGGGAACTCTGATTAAATTCTTCATCATTTTAATGTCCTTCATGTTTAAATGAATTTTTGGATTTATGCCAAAAACATGAGGCCCACACTAACTTATGAGGAACTTGTTTAGCCCATCACACAATTGGAGTAATAAAAGAAAATAAATAAACAATCAAATAAACTTTTTTCTGAGGAGATTTATACTAAAAACAAAATAAATCCTTAGTTACAGAAATAACTGTAATTTGTAGTAATTTACAGCTGCACAACTAAGAAAAGAACATGGGTTATTGCAGGTCTAACTAGTTTTTATTAGGACATCACCTAGAGGCCAATAAACAGTGAAACTTGATTATGCTAGGCAATCGAAGTTAATTTCCTTTCATAGAGTATTGATCACAAATTAACATTAAGTGCACAGAATTTGGGACATCCTTAGTATCACCAAGATAAAAAATGCCAGAAAGAATGAAGGAATCTCCCAATTTTTTAAACTTTTTTTTTTCAAGATGTACTTGTTAATGAAAGCTAAAATCCATGGAGAAAGGAGGGAAGGTAAGGAGCAGGGTTGTAGGCATGAAATAGATAAAAAGGAAATCTGGAGAAGAAACAAATAGATTGTAGATGAAAAGGAAGACTTTCTAGGAAGCACCTCCAAGCCCTGATCAGAGAATGCCTTTCATTACTACAGGAACAGGCAGGTCTCTGACCACCCAGCCACCATTAGAATTGCTCCTTATGCAGCAACTCCTCATACAGGCCCTATGAGTAGTTTGTCCCAATAGCCGCAGCTTTAAAAAAAAGTCATGAAAACTGTCACCGATGCAATGTAACATCACAGGTATATTTGTGGCTTTAGAAAGAACCATGTTGTATAAATGAATACCATTGTCATTTATTCCTTCTGTAGTTTATTATGTTGGCTAGGTGATTTCAGTCTTGTTTTATTTTTTTCTTTGACTTTTTATGCATCACAGCTACTTTCTCATAGAACTGTGCTAAGGTGATTTCTGTATTTATTGCAATAGTGATGAGTGCGAGAGAGAGAAAGTGCTTGTTTATGACACTATAGATTTTCCCTTTTTCAGAAAAACTTTTCATCTTGCACTTCTGAGGTTTTGAGTACCAAAAAAAAAAAAAAGTCTTCTAATGTTTTGGATTCAAGGTAAAAACAATACACTTTTATTTAGCTCCAGGACATGATCAGGCAATCCTTCACATCCATTCTCCTTTCTCTTCCTATCTAATTATCCTAGCACTAAAATATATCTTCATTTGTGTTTCTTCTGTTAGATAATACTAGAAGTGAAATCAAATTGAAGATTCATTTAAAGTAATCCCATAATCACATCAGGCCTCAAACTCATAAAGTCTGGGAAAATTCAGGAAGTCATTGATATAATTTTTATGTAGTACAGACTTACCTTTTTGTTGTTTACACAGACTGTCTTCAAGGTCCATTTTTTCCTCACTTTAGAAAGAAAGTATTGAAATTATTGTATTGTGGTGCAAGATCTAAAACTACATATTATGTACTGCATACTTATAATGTTTTCTCTAATAAATACTGATTAGAATTAGATTCTTTGAAGTAAATCTAATAAATCACCTGAATGACATCACAACTGATTTGTTTTCGAGTCATTATGTGTAATTGGCTAATGGTATATTTACTCTTGTGCTATTGAATCACCCTTAGGGATAATTCCAGTAAGTCTTGCATCTCAAGAAGAATTTCTCTATAGAGGTAAATTATCTTTATTTTTTTAGTAAAGAACACTAACTAATTACTTTTATTTAAATTCATTTGTAAAGCAGTAAGTCTGTCCTGAGGTCTCACTGCATTTTCAAGTGATGAATTTGATGTTCTCTGATGCCTTGAATTTCCCCCTTGAGCCAAGAAAGGGGATGAGAAAAGGAAATGAAGCCCTGAAATCCAGAGTTCATGAAGTGCAGTATTAAAAACATATGTAGCATATGTAGAGAGGATCTCAGTCAGTGCCCTCTGGTTGCGAATTACTATAAAAGACTAAAATTTTTGTTCAAAAGGAAAAGTATGGACTTAACATACTCAAGGCATAGAAGACTTCTCTGGAAGTGTGGAAGGTAGCAGATACTGGGATTCTATTGTCTGATATGTAGTGATTCTCTGAAAAAGAGTATAGAAGCTATATAAAATGATCTTGCTTAATGATATCATGTAAGAAGGGAAACACATATTACATATTACAAATTATTTTTTCTTCTCTCTGAATAACTCTATATTTCACCTATGGATTTGCAGATGTACCTTTAAATACACATTTCTTACTGCTTATCAAAAATTTCAAAATTTTTTTTTGAAAGTTCATCTAATGGGGAGTTTTGCAGTTTATAAACTCACATTTACTGTGCAATAGACAAATAAACAGGAAAAAAAAGAAAGAAAACCCTAAAAAATTCTTGTTTTTAAAGCAAAAAGAAAGGAAAAAGAAAAGACATGTTTACTGTTTGAAGAAATCTTGCAGAAGTAGGTGCTTCAAAACCAATCTGCATCTTGTTTCAAAGTAATAATAAGATAAAGATATTTAAATTAAATGTTTAGGTATAAAATAAATATTTAGGACCATGACATTAAGATTCAGAATTACTGGTTTCTGTTAATTAGTTTCCTTCAGTTGGTAGCTTTAGAGAGTTTTATTGGAAATGTGTGATTTCAATTAGGACACAAGACCTTTCTGAAGATTTTATTTATGAGTAAGCAGTAAAATTCATAGTAAGTGGACCACACATTCTACATTGATTTGAGGATATCATTACCTTTGAAATTTATTTTCTTTCCTCATCCTAAAGGCTAACAAGTTCATCTTGGAATTAAATTATCAATTTAGTAAAACAAGTTGCTGTAATTTTATTGCCATAACATTGCTACTCAGTAAAATATGGGGTTTATTCTAAAAATCTATTGCTTTCTACTTGGTTTCACATTGACAAGTACACATCTTTTCCATTTTGTTTCTCTCTCTAGGCTGTTTAAACCAGTAGTGTGAAGTGAAAAATTGAGTTATTGGAACATCTCTTGACTTCAGTGGGGCTGGTAGAGCTTTTGGTTTTCAGGTGAAGGTTGGAATGTAATCATCAGCTGGAGTGGAGGAACAGAAACTGAAAAGGTAAAATTGCATTAATATGACAAAAGTCTTTCAGCCTGAGTTGCAAAGATGAATCAAAGCTTTCATCTCAAAGTAAAAAAATCCTTTGTGCCTTGGAAAAATAAGGCTGATGAGAACAGGACAGGAATCAGCTTTTTTAAAGGAGCCGTTCTTTGGACTTTACCAAGGTAAATACTGTGATTATTAGAAACTATGTCAAAGTGGTGAGATGTCCAATGGAACAAGAAAAAGTATTTACCATTAATTTCTCTGACTCATCTTTGATACTAAGTGCACAAAACAATAATTGATAAGAATGGTTTGGGAAATTTTAAATTACTAGTGTATAGAGAATCAAGTTGGCAAAAGAACAGCATATAAAGCTGTCCTTAACTTCTAACAACCTATCTCAGTAATGGTTCTGGATGACTGCAGGGCCAGATAAATAAGAAGTACTAAGAATAATGTTTAACCAGATGGTCTTTTGAGACAGTTATGCTGGTAGAGTTTGGCCCACAAATTCGGTTTTGCTCTTGTTGACGTATGGAATTATTCTGTTCCTGAAATATATCTTTGTGACTTCCACAGTGCCTTTCTATACTCTTTTTTCATCAGGCTGAGAATTTGAAACTGTGGTGATGACAAGGACTTTTTAAAGATGGAGAGGAGGTGGCTGCTTCTTTGAGGCCAGTGGTACTTGGATACATGCCTTCCTTAGGTTCCTAGTAGACTGGCCTTGCTTTGCAGTGAAATGTTGTGTCCCAGCTCCTTGTCACTTGATCTAGGAAGGGCAGGTTTATGCTAGATGGATATATGAGCTGGGCTGGGATGTCAGCAGTTAATGGAACTGCACTGTGGTGGTTGTAGTTGGCTAATGTGCCGCTTGATCAGACGTCATTGACACACGATCACAAGAGAAGTTGATCTTGGGTAACTTTGCCTAAAGACAGTAACTCTTCTCTGCTTACTGGCAGTTTGAATAAGCCATGCATGTTTTAGTGTAATGCTACATGTTATAATATATGGGTGTATTCAGAATTGTTTTGACACTGACTCCAGAAAATAAAAATGCAATAAAGAGGCAGCTGATGCATTACACTTTGTTGGGATGAAAAACATCAGATACCATTAAGTTCTTTTGGCCCAAAATTAATGAAAATCCCTACTTGGTCAAATTCTGTTTCTGTAGTTTGTTTGGGGGTTTTTTTGTCTCCATTGGTAGAATTTTCTGACTGACAGAAAATCATTGTCTATTGAAAGAACAGATAATTGCCGTAATTGTAGTGCATAAAACATATCTCTATATAATTTAAGAAAGGTGTTTGAAACTGTATCAGTACATTAAAAGCAGCAAAAATATTCAAGGCTAATTACTAATGTAGTATCTCGTATATCTTTTCATTTTTGTTCACTTTAATGATGCAGAACTCTGGAGGTCAATTCCTATTCTGCTGTACACTAAAGCTTGCCTCTGCAAATGGAGAAAAATAATTGAAGACCATATAAAGTAAAATCACTGTTCATATAGGCTGTCTATTTCTCATATCTAGGAACTAAGGAAATCATCACTGAGAGCAACCTTCAAGAAATGTGAGATGAAAGAGAAGATTTACATACTTGAAACATCTCTTCTGGTTTTTCTTTATAGTCTCCCTTGAACACACTATAGCAATATGAATAAAATATATTTTAAATGTCTAACTAACCCTGACTTTTTCTATTTCCAATATATTTCCTTGCACTACCAAATAACAAACAAAACATTAGAAGCCCCTGATTCACTCGTTTTTAGGTGATCTATGATGCAATTTGTAAGTCCTTACAGATTTTTTTCTCAGTAAGCACTATAAACAACTCAATTTTTTGAATATGCTTCACAGATAATATATTCAGGTTTGATTTATTTTATGAAGGTGGTATAGAAGCAAAACATACCTAGGAGGTACAAGAAAAAGTAGGACTTATTCTGTTAGAAGTAACCAAATCATCACTTTTTACACCACTCTAGTTTCTTATTTTAATAAAGAAGTGAAATTACAACAGAATTCGTTGCATTGCTCTTTTCAGTTCACTTCACTGAATTTCCTACTGATAAAAAGATAGTCCTATAACCATGAGGACAAAAATCTCATTCAATATCTATTATTTATCCAAAGTCAGAGCTAGTGACAGGCCACTTTATATTTTATTTTTCCTTCCATGTCCAGGCATAGAATCCAAGCATAACCTGGATGTTTCTATCTGCTAATTGTTTCATATCAGAAGACAGGCATAAAATGATAACTCAAAGTATCCTTACACTGCTTCTGCCAAGATTGCAGGTTTTATACACTTACTGTCAATATTTTCCCCGTACTCCTTCCCTGGCCAAATAAAGTCTGTGGCTCTGTAGTTCAGATTTTAAGGAAAGGTGGGACCATTGTATTTGGATATGCTTTTTTTTTAATTGAGGAATAAAATAATGGGATTATCATTCAGAAAATTAAATTACAGAAAGGACCTCTTCTGTCTGGTATTTTGTGAGAAGCAATGGACTGGGCCAATGGTATTTCAGTCCTTGGTGTGACAGGTAACCGATATCACTGAAGTGTGAATAAAAGCTCAGAAAAATGCCAGGATATAATACTATAAGCTAACATGCACATTTGGGGATTTAACTCAAAATTTAATTTGTCTGCTGAAGAAAAGCACTGTTCACTCTGAAATAGTGCACTTAGGTGCTTCTCAGCAAATCAGTAAATGCTTAATGAGTATAGAAAATTCTCTAAAGCGTGCTTTTTACACAGTGAGTTATTCCAACTCTGTATCTAAATCAGATCCATTCGTAATTTATTCCTAGATTTGTGTAGGCTACTAAAAGTAGTAGCAGTAGAAGGAACCAAAGAAACTTGAGACTCTTGGGAGGGAAGGGGAAGGGAAAAGGGAGAGAGAAAGGGAAGATAAACTCACAAATTCAAACCCAAAATGACTAAGAGATAATAAGCACTGGAACCTTAAAAGTGGATTTTTTTCATTCATGTTCTTATTTATGTTGAAATCAGTAATGTCAGACACTAGATGAATGCACCTCTCTCTTTGTCTATAAAGTTGTAATTAGTGCAGACAGATTCTTCCTATCCTCTTCTTCAAACCTTGTCTTCAAATTTCTCAAGTTCAAAGATGCTGTCTTGTTCTCCTAAGCAAAGAAAGAAGCAGAAGACATTTGTAAGAGGACAGCTTGTAAATTCCCAAGGAATTGCTGGGCATCATAATATTATCAAGGAATTAGTGTAAGTCAATTTTGGCACTCAGTCAGATGCTTTTTACTTTGAGAGCTGGCTTCACACTAGCCTTAGGGAATCACAGATGTCAGAAGTGGGCTACAGTATAGCTTTCTTTCCTTTTTAAACAGTGTCCTATGTTAACCTGTCTGGCACATCTGGTAAATTTCAAAAGCAGAAGTAAAAAGGCTGTTGTATGGAGGAAAAATGTGAGAAAGAAATTCAGAAGCACCATTCTTCTTTTTACAGACAGAGAATATCACCAGAGCACAGTTGGTATTTTTCATTATTGAGAACATACAGCAGCTTAGTTTCACCAAGGCTAATTGATTTTCACAGCTGGTGCATGAAAGGCTAAAGATGATATGAAATTTGAAAAGGACTCTTGTCTAGCCCCTGAAGCTTCTGGCATCTGTGGAGACAGCAGAAAATCTTTGGAACTGGAGTTACTAATATATCCAACAATAATGTCAGGTCTCTGGGATATTTAAGATATTCATCAATCTGTCCATACTGCAGGTAGTTACAAGAAGCCATACCCTTGCTCTTAAGAGAATCTCACACATCTCTCACATATTTAATTTCATTTTACTACCAAAAGGTTGAATAGGTTTATGTCACATGTGACATAATTATCTACAGAAGGCAACATCTTACTGAATAAGCATGTTTTATTATTTGTTACAGGCAAAACAGATCATGCAGCTGAGACAAGTCTGCTATAGCTTGGAAAGGTTTGTCTGAAAAAGGGTTTGTCTGAAAAGGAAGGGTTTGTCTGAAAAAAAGAAAGTCCACTGTGGAAGGCATTAATCAAGCGCTGCTGTAAAAGTCATTCTTTAATAGCACTTAATCTTATTCAGGATATCAAATTTCTTCATGTGTGGTCAATCTTCCTTACCACTGATAAACAAATCCATGGGATGCACACATTTAGACTGTTGAGGTTTAAGCATGTACCCCAATCTCTTCCTGACTACTAAAGAGTTTTTTTAATTGCCTTTAGATGTTTAAAACCATCTCTCTTGATCCATGTGGTATCAGCATGCAATTCTAATGAGAATAAAGATCTTTTACCTGTTAATTTATAAAAAAGGAAGGACAGATCTCAAACTGCCAAAATGTCTTCAGCTTGTAGCTATGCCATGTCTTCGCATGAGGACCATAATTTAACAAGGTGTCACCTGCTCCATTTTATTGATTAGCAAATGAATCATAATGAATCTTACCCTTTCTCTCTTGGTAATTCGTTACTATGTTTCAACACGAAGCATTTCCTACTTTGAAAATTACTTTCCATAACAATTTAATATATTAATTAATACACATATTTCATGAAAACATCTTAGTCAAGGAAGTTCATATAGTTGTTACAAGCTGCTTATTGAAACCACACAGAATGGCAATTGCTGATTTTGGGTGACCATAGATTTTAGAATGACTGGTTAAGAAAACTTTTCTATGAAATCAATTCCTGAATTAACATACAGCCTCCTCCCCCCCACCCCACTCCATTTCAACACCATAAGTTAAATTTTGAAGGAAGTGAGAAAGCTCTATAAGGTGTGATATTTGGACTTTGATATTTTGACACAGTAGAGATACAAACTGTCCTGTGAGTCTAGAAGCATCTTAGAATACAAAATATCTAAAACTCCTAACTGTAATATGAACGAGATCTTAAAAAAAAAATTGTGACATACAAAATATCCCTATCTAGAGATGTAAATGTTTAGACAAAAGTTTATAAAATGTCCAGTAACTGAAATGTACCAGTTATTTTGTCATAGAAACATAACATGAATTTTCCATACAGGCACTTCTTTCCAAATATTTTGCCTATTATTTGCAGAAACTCAGATAGTTTTTTACTAACCACTTCTTTCTTTCACATTGTAGGCAAATATAGCTAAACCTCACCTGTGAGGGGCACTCCCTAGCTGGCTTCTCTTCCTCTTAGACAAAAAAAATCAGATACAGTTTGATGGTGGCAGTGTCAGGAATTTTGAGAATAACATTAGGATTTAGCCTGGATTACACCTCCTGGGACCCAGCGTAAATGTGTGAGATTAACTTTGTGCCATCTGGGGAGTCATTTGGTCCAACAATAAAAGGTGTTCCAGCTGAAATTGAGGAGACTAATTATTATACTTGAGTTACAATTCACAATAATAATGACTTGAGGGAATTTCAGATGATCATTTGGCTGGCACCTTTGTAATAAGGAATCCTGTATTCAGCTGGTGCTTCCCCAAGTTCACCTGACTCACAGCAAGTCTGATATCTAGTAATGACCAGTAACATACTGATGCATCATATCACAGATCAGAAAAAAATTATATATTGTTGCTATGGGAGATGAGGGGAAAGCCTCATAAACTCATTTTGATTAAAGGGAATGGGATAGAGAGAGAACAATCTTGGAGGGAAATAGTTTTTGTATTGGCAAATAAATGAAATAGTTTCTTCTTTCTCTGAGACACAGTGTCAGGTAGAGAGTCCATCATATGCAAAGCAGCAGTAAAGTTACATTTTTAAAAAGGTTTCTAAAGTTGAATTGGGTGGGAAAGGTGAATTTGAGATTGCAAACATTTTGAGTCTGTAAGGCTTGGAATAATAAATGACTGACTTCCTCTTTTCAACAAAGCTGTGCTTTTCTCTCACGCTCCATTTCCTTGCAGCCAATAAACTAATGAAATACCAGTGTCTTTATATTTCTGTGTTGTACAGATGTCCTTTCTCACTTTGTCTCGTCTTGAGGCTAATTTGTCTCTCTGATTATAGCATTATAAGAAAGTTACATTCACACTTGTTTCATCCCTTTCATTTCTCTTTCTCTCTGTCTATGATGAGAACACTTTTTTTAATTGACACCTAAGAAAAGATATCACAGAGACAATATAAAAAAGGGTTAGAGGACTTTAGACTTTGTCTCAATTGAAATGTCAGACAGACAAGTTAATTACAAGCACATAAAATGAAAGACAATTGACCCTTTGAGGCCCAATAAATAGTTTTACAATTTTGGTTCTTTGATTTTCCCTTCCATCTCCTATTTAACAAGAGATTGTAGTTAGAGATGGTTCCTTGAAAGCAAATGATGGCTGTCAAATGAGACTATTTCTCCTATTAGGCTAGTCCATGTACACAAAGTAGAATTGGAAGGATAATAACACCTGCAGAAAGAAAAATCCATTTAACATTATTTTAAAATATGGAGAGGGAAAAGGTGACACATTCTGTCATTAGAGTTTACCAATGCTGGCAGTCTTACACCTGCAGCTACTGTGCAGCTGAGTTTGGCAATACATAATCTCACATGAATGCACACATCTCTATAGAAATGCGAATGCTGCTACTCACAACAGGACTTTGTTTAGGAGAATAAATATAACTCTTTGACACCATAAATCTGAAACACACTGTTTTGCGAATATGCACAAATTATGCATATTCCACACATGAAGGCTAAAAGGAGTCACTGATAGAGCCAGATGAAGATTCAAGGGATCAAAATTTTAATTTGACTACACATGGAGAATTTGAAGATTTTTATGAGATATAAAGGAAATGTTGCATGATACTATGACATACTTTTAATGCTTGAACTTTCTTTTTTTTTTTTGACTGACTGACTGACTGACTGATTGACTGACTGAAAACCTGTTTTCCAATCAGTGCTGCTTGAATTGACCTACTATGCTATTAGGACAGAGACAAAAATATTAGTTTTCTTTCTCAGAACTACAGCTTTTCCAAATTTGGCTCAATTTCATTAGCTTAGACTTAGAGGTAAAGTTTATACTACACTGAAAGAGCAATTCCAGAACAAACATTAACTGGGGACACCTTTTCTTTCCCATATTACATCAAGGTGTCTATCTCACAAGTATCCTGTGGATGTCTGGCAATTCATGAAGGTGTTGGAAATCTCAAGTGTGGGGTTCCACGGAAGTGTGGGGCTCCACAGGCTCTACAGAATAGCCTTTGTCTATGTTCCAGCTATATCAGAAGCCATGCTCGTAGATCTGCAGTGTGAAAGGAACTGTGAGTTTAAAGTCATTGATGGGTATATCATCAAAAAATGGCTAATGGATAGTAATTCTGGGAGCATTTCTGACTCCAGTGGTATAACTGTCTCAGAATCATGGAAGAGGTTTCAGAGAGGTAACAACACTGCCAATTGGCAGAAATGGCAAAGTAGAAATTGAAGGAAAATGCCCAGAAAGTTCCTACAGCATGTATTTTCTAAGTTGGTGATTAGCTCTTAACTGTGTTTTGCTATGTCTCTCTCAGCTCTCTCTGTCTGAGAATATAGAATATGCTGATGTTAAAGCTAAAAACAAAATTAGGAGCAGAAACCCTTACCAAAGTGAGTGAAATTCCTCCAACATGTTGCCTTCTATTTTGCATTTACTAAGTGACATGCAGGCACCTCTTTTTTAGCTCATCATAACTGACAGTGGAATGATGAATCTTGAATAAATTCAAGCCACATGGATTTCATTTTCCCCTATACTCTATGCATTCAATAGCATCCAAACTGAGTTTAGGACAGTAAAGTTTTTCACACAATTTATTATGGAGAGAAGAGGACCACTGCCATTCTGGTGTGCGCTCATGTAAGAAATGAAAACTTACACTCTTTTAAGCACCATATCTGACTTTGGATTGATTTAAGAGAATCTAATGTGATGTAATTTATATGGTGATGCAGTTAGTAAGAAGACTGCAGCAAGAAAATCAAACAGCATAAGAGCATAGAGAGAGCTAATCCGTGCTGCTGTAATTAAGACAGCAGTATATTATAATCATAAACATCCCTTTAAATAGTTATGTCAGGTCATAAAGAGAGCACCTGAGTTTGTTGCAACATGTCCTCACAAAGCAGATGGGACCCTGTCTATTTGGCAATAACCCAATGAAATCTGCTGGTAGGCATTACTGCAGCCTCCACGTTTTTACTGTTAGTTCACCTTCAGCTAGGAAGACACCATTACACAGACGGTAATTAATTCTGGACAGGTCAAAAGGAATTACTGTGAACAGAAGAGAGAAGTGGTCTGGATATCAGGGCTCTGTTTTAAGTTTCTCAGTACCACTGAATCATAGAAGGGATTAGCCATACATAAGCTATATGGGGTACAACCCTCTTGAAGCTCTATACTTCCACAATAGCAATAATTATTGATACACCAATAATTCAGGTTATTAAACATAATGCCTTGAAATCTTTGGAAAGTTCAAATAAAAAATCTTAACATATTTAATACTACTTAATAGCACAGGGTTGTTTGGTTATAGTTTTTTGTGGGTTTATTTTTGGTTGGTTGGTTGTTTTCATTGTTTGGATTTTTTTTGTAAAACATCTCTGACTGGTTTTTTTACCTCTATTTCAGCTATAAATCTTAGCTAAACTTCTTCCTAATGCCTACGGTCCTCCACATCTCCTTATTAACACATCTCTCTGTCACTGTAACCATCACTGGGGCACTGAGAAAAGGACCAGGCATGTCAGCTGTGAACTTTAAGTATCTTTTGATTATAATACAAAGAAGGTGTTTTGGGGTTTTTTCCGTCTTCATGCTGATACCTAGCTGGCCTACTTATCTCACCATCACGTGGAACAAGGCACTAGTTAGTTTTAAATAGCAAAATAGGATTTTATATAACTACATATGAGCTGCTAGAGATTTTATAATTAAGGTAGAAAAATACAGAAATGTAGCTCTCAAACAGAGCATATAAGCTAATTCCAAACTTTTTTAGTAATGTGACTGTTGACATATTAATAATAATTATCAAAAATGACACCCTAATTCTCAATTCTTCACTAAATCCCATTTGTTGCAATCAGATGCATTCTTGGACTTCAGAAAGAAAGAAAGTAGGGATATATTTTAAAACTTTCCCTTTTTAGAATGGTTTTATCCTCATAAAGATACAAGCCAGTGCTTTTACCAGCAAGAGAAATTGTGGAAGAAGATAAAGGCAAGACCTCAAAAGAATTTAAAAACTTCTCTTACCCATCTCCTTGCTAAATAGAGGTCCAGTTTACAAGTCATAAAAAAAGGCAAAAAATATATTTGTGAAACTCTGATCTAAAGACTGTCATGTTCTCACTCTCTTAGTCACTTGAAGCACCTCTGGAACACAGTACTGAATTGTTTCTTGCAGCTTTGTCTTTTTAATAGAGAATTCTTTAGTGTTCCAAAACTTATACCCTGATACTCTAAAACATTTAGTAAGCCACACACCTTGTGTGCTCATGGTCCTTCATTAAGTCTGAAATATCAAATGTTTGTTAACAGATTTTCTATCCTATACCACACTGGACTTTTTCCTCATTGTTAGGTTCTTTGCTTTTCTATTTTCCCTTTAAATAAAGAGCCATCAAATTCTATTAATTAAATGACTAGATAAAAAATACCTCAGAGTATATAAACACGCCAATGTATGCCAAACTGACTTTGCCACAGAGAAAATAAATCAAGACAAATCCCATGGAGAAAATAAGAAAAAATATTACCAAACATTAGTGGAAAAAAAAGGAAAAAAAAAACCCCACAGTATGATAATACAGTAGATAGAAAGTAAAATGTTGGAATGTTTTAGGAAAGAAAAAAATTGTCTAATTGTCTTCATGCACAACATGTTACTGCAGATCTGAGAAGTCAAATTTCATTCCTTGGATTGAAAAAACTCACCTTTGAAAAATAGCTTTAAAAGTAAAACAAACCCCTATTAGGCTCAAAGTCTTACATTTTGCTATTACAATACAAATTTACCTAAATTTAAAAGAAAATAATTAACATGGAAACAATTCTAGTGAATATGAAAATTTACTTGGAATAATTTGGCATATGATCTTCGCCAAATGCATGAATCGCCATACAAAAAAAGCCAACCTACTTCAAACCACTGGTAAAACATGAGTCAATGCCACCATGTTCTGTCATAAAAGAGCCTCTTAATTAACAAAGTAAAAAAATGTTATGGCCCATTTTCAATAAAGCAGAAGAAAACAGCCAAAATAAGAATCTTATTTTGCTCAAACACTGACAATCCTTAAGAGAACTCCTGAAGTATGACTGTAAAACTGTCATGAGGTCTGGGCATATTTGTTCTCTTCCTACTTGGGATTGCACACAAACCTGACATTGTGATTCCATCATTAGATGATGTGGCAAGATCTGCTATTCCAGATCTTTAGGTTCTAGGTCTTTGTGGACACTCCTTAATCCAGACCTCAAAAATTCCATTTTCCCACTCATTGCACTCTTTTGATCAGAAAACAGTAATCACGACAAATTGTCCTCCAGCTTTACCTAACTAACAACTAGCAAAAAAATATGAACAGTGCCATCAAATTACTACAGTTTATAATTTGCACTGTGAGCCAAACTGTGAAAGGGGACGTACATGGGTTTCCACTTAATTTGGGAAGTTTATCTTACCTAAATCTGTCCAGCTGTATTGTCTGTGAGAGAGGAAAAGGTGTATTCTCAGCACGAGTTATTCACAATGTCAAATTTTACTAAAGACTAGGAAAAATGTAATTCTTACCAGATTCATATGCTCAGTTAAAGACTACAGGGAAGTTTTCAATTTTTCTTGACCTGACTGCATGCTTGTAGCGTGAAGTATAAACTCTTGTCTGCACTGGGATTTTATTTCAAGCTAACTAACTCAAGAATACACATTTTTATAACTGATGGCAAGGCTTTTGATTGCATGAAGTATACAAGAAAGTGTTGCAAATGTTTCCAAAATGTTTTTTGGAGTGAGGTCCTTGGCACACCAAAAGTATGTAAAACCATAGTAGGAGTTCTACAGATCAATCAGAGTTATATTACATAGTAAAACATACAACATTTCAAATTACAGTTATTCGCTAAAGCGTTGAGACTTAGATTTGACGCTCACCATGAAACAATAATAAGATAAAAAAGTGGTCTCGTCTTGCACTGTAATTTCTAATAATAGTCTTATCATGAACATATGCATATAACGATAAGCTACAGGTCAATAATTTATTCCAATTTTATTTTTCTACTAGTTACTATGGGACTAGCCTGATTAGATCTAAAGATGATACTACTACTTATTTAGACAAATAAAACCCTAATTTGAAACCAGTAAGCAAAGTAGGAAAGCAAATTAGAGAAGGAAAATCAGATCAGTGTAAACAAAAATGTAATTTCGAAGTTTAATTAGTTAGGACATTCTTTTTCGGAAGTCACACAATCTGTATTACTAAATGCATGATTGTTAATAGTAGGCATTCAGGCTATCCTTAACAGAAACTCTCAGGGTTACCTAGACTGCAAAAATGCAAAGCTCAGCAAAGCTGTGCATTTAGGGCATAGAAATGAGTGTTCCTTCCCTTGGGAGACCAACTCCTGGCCCTATAGCAAGAAAGACAAAAGCTTGACAAGTTCATATGTGACAACTGCAAGACATCAGTGTTCATATTTGGCAGCCTGAAGCGGGAGTATCTGAGTTATTTCAACTGTTAGCAGGGTTTCAAGCAAATTATACCAAGATGCTTTGCATAAACAAAGAAAATTGCTCACAATAGCAGGAAGAGTCGGAACATGCCCCTTTATCTTCCCTCACCATAGACTGTTCCTAAAACCACTGTATTTCTTTCTTGTCACTTCACAAAGTGAGATAATGAAAACAAACAAGCAAACAAGACACACAAAATAATCTGTAGTCTGTAGTATCCTTTTCAGACAAAATCTGAACCTTTCTCTCTTCATTTTTATGCTATCAAGAAATACTGCATAATATTAACCATTGACTGTTCAGTCAGCTTTTAAAGTGACATCAATCAGTTTATACTTGATCCTTCAAGGCTTGATCAAACAGCATAATTATGCTATTTCTGAGCATTTTGAAGTTTCCCTTTGCTTAAGTATGTTCAGCAGCATAAAACTTGATGCTAGATATATTAAGACACGATAAAATCATCTGAAATTACACTATAGGCCTAGTTTTTTATTTACTTTCCACATATACTCAAGTGATCACATTTAACAAGCTGTATAGATATAAATCATGTTAAAACATAAACACATAAAAAATTTCAGTTAGATTATTCAACACCACAGCAGCACATGGAAATTTCAGATGAACTAAGTATTGTAGGATCTTATAAGGTCTCTGTTCAGTGAATATTTTCCTTACAATTAGAATAAATAGAATTATTCTTCATCTATGTTTAAGAATGCTGAGCTGTAGAGATATTAAAAGACCTGTCTGAGATCAAACAATGTACATGCAGTATTCGCTGGAGGATTCAGGTATGTAATTTAAGATTATCTGTCTTTTCAAAAAGTGGACAGAGAAAGCATATTTATAATGGTTAACAACACTTTCTTCTTTAGCTTTCATATATAAGATCAGTTAGAAATTTCCCAGTATAAATTGCCTGTGTTGGAATTTATGAATGACATTTATAATGTTAGTAGATAAGTGGTAAAAGATGTCTCCTTCTCTATAATTTCCTGACAATATATTCATAGGGTTTAATTTATTTTTTTGGTCTTTCTGAAGTTCATAAAACAATTCTGGATAATGCAGGAGTTCTTTTGTTTTTCCTTGCATTTCATTTTCATGCATAATGGCATATGAAATATATGTCATAAAGACTGTTCTGTATTAACACATTATTGCAACCATGGGAAAGAGGACAAGTTGACCATGGTTATACTATAGAGAGTTATATTCCTGATTTGATCCATGTTTGGATTTAGCTAACTCATCTGTTCCCCACATTTATTTCAAGTAGTCAAAGCTATGCGTCTTCATTCTCGTTTTGCACTATATTCCTCTATTCTTCAGTTGTAACAGTAATGGAATGCAGATCACAAGAGGTGTGGAGAGACCAATGTGTCACCAAGGGTTTGCAGTGTAAGTACTGTCGTTACATGGTACAGGTGAGCCTGAATGTGGTGTTTTCAAGAGTGCCACTTTCAGGAGAGAAATATGGCAGTATCAGTATATGGGAATATTCAAACTAAGAAACCATGGAGGAATGAAAACAGACAAATTTTTGTTGCTCTTGGAGTTCAGAACACTGTGTGCAGCATTCTGCTGCAGCTTAGCCTGAGTGAGCAGGTTTCTTTGCATGCTGTCTGTCAACAGTATTTTTAGCACATTTTCTTTTCAGATGTCTCTTTGAAGAAGATGAGACTACAGTTTCTCTTATTTCTCTAAGTGGTCTGTCTCCCTACTTTACTTGAATCCTTCTTCTTAACTCTTCTTGAAATAGCTTGCACAAAGTATTTGTCAAGACTCATTCATTAAGATCCATCAAGCGCTAGAGGTCCAACAAGGTACATCTGAAACTTGTAGTACAAACATAGCAGAGCAGAGCAAGCCCCAGGTTAGCAGAAGAATATGGTTCTGTGGATGAAGACATTGGGAGAGTCCAAGTGACAAAACTGATAGAAGAACCTGTGATGTAAGCAAGATGGATCAGATCCTACTAAAGCAACAGGAAGAAAATACTGCTACACATTTTTCCTGCTTTTTTTTTTTCCTTATGAATTTTACTCCTGCTGAACACCTGAAACTGATTTCAGTATGTCTGCTCTTAGAACTCACTTTGCAAACATGCGTCTGTGTAGATGTGTGTACCTCTTAGGTAAGAATGATTTTTATAGTTATACGTCAGACTCTGAACAGAAGTTGTTTAGGCATTTGTGCACCATCAATTTTAAAAGCACATCTGAAACATGAAATGGGGTAAAATGGGGCATATATTGGGTACTGATCTTGAATCTTTCTTTACAATGACATATTAGCTAGTCTGATATCTTACTGCTAAACTATCTATGCTCTTAAACAAGCATTATTCAGTTCTGGATTTATATTTCCCATCTAAATACACTTAACTACAATCACAGTCTCTTGATAAGTTAAGGCATGAAAACATTCAATGCACATGATGTTGCTTGTGCAGCAGTGATGGAAGGATAAAATGGGTCAAATCACCTCAGCATTTCTTAATCATGCTGCCAAAGCTGTGCAAATTCTATGGGGGCTCCTTCCCAAGGAGAGAAACATAGAGAGTTTTCAAATAATAACAAAAGAAACCATCAAAGTTCAAGACATTGCATCATATTTCCCAAAAAAAAAATGTTATGCTTTATGATCATTTCTCCACTTTTTGAGCGGAACTTGCAATCTGAAAGCATGACACAGCCACAGGATTAACCTCCCATAACCAAAAATTATTCATTTTTCAAGCTAAAGAATACATATTAAGCAAATGTGGACTCAATCATATAAGAAGAGTTTCCCCATGGTGGACTCTATTAGATTGTGAAATAGTTTCTGAAAGGAAACTGTGGAATCCTAATAGCTGGTGATAGTTTAAACTGTGGGGAAATAAACTTTCACTGTTTAAGAAGGCTGGAAAATCAGTTTAAACATTGTTTCTGGACTCTAATTTATGTGTAGTAAGGGGGAAGAGATTCTATGTTCTACTGGTGTGACAAATTGACTTATCAGCGTGAAAATTCAGTGTGCAAAAGGTGAGTAAACTAGGTAAACTGCAGCAAAGGCAAATTTGGATACTTTATAGTGCATGTTTATTTAGCATAAATGTTTCATAGCAGTTAGCTGCAGACAGACAAAAAAGTGAAAGTGTATATTGGGTGAAACACTGAGGGTGCAAAATCTCCTAAAGTAGAACAGTAATGATCTTTAACTGACAATCCTACTTCACTTAACATAGCATTCAGTATTTTTCTTATTCTTCCCCTTTCCCCCTTCTTTATATTCCCTGGATGTTTAATGCCTTACATAGAGGCCGGGTGAGCATATGTTCTTGGTTAAGGACCATTGTTTATGAAATTTTTCCAGGTTTCAGATGTCTTTGTGGCAAGCAGAACACCCAGGCCCCTGGCTGGTAGCAATTGGAGCCACTCAGAAGTATGTAAACATTAGAGTGAGGAATTTATGAGTCTACAATTCAGCTGTATGGAACATTTCTCAATGTGGATTTTTTTTCTTTGTGTCTTTTTTGTGCAAATAGATTCCTTGACTTCAAACACAGCTGAGCAGTACCTAGGTGTAGATAGAAAGGAACAACATCTGGAAATAATAACTACTTAGCCATTAGTCTAATGTCTATAGAAGTGCTAAAATAATATTCACATTTAAATTCAGAAAGTTGTTCCAAATTAATAACCCACATGATCCTGAGATAAGCAAATAAATAGGATAAAAGGTGGGAGCAGATATAATTAGGGGACTGTAACAGAAATTTCCAGTTGCTGACTGAATCTGTAAAAAGATAAGAAAATGAAGATTTCTGATCAGTTAATTCTCTAGAAATTAAGGCTGGCAATTGAAAGCATATTAACAGCTAAATGATTACCCACACAGAAGATGCCTTTATTTGGGAATGGAATGTAGCATCTAGTATTGCAGAAGAATATGGGTAATTTTATCATGACTATAAGGTCATGGTGGTTTATTTATGAAAAATGTCTTATTCTGAATGGTGGAGGAAAAAGGCCCATGATCAAAGTTCCTTTCAGCCTGCCCTACCACTTCCCTGTTGCTGAATGTACTGAACATTTTAAACTTATCTGTGTGGCTTACTGGCACAGAAAGCAGCATTTGTGAGGACGCATAAGTATTAGCTAGTGGATAGATGTTTTGTCATCATCTCTGAGAAAAAACTAATTCTCAAAGCTGCACAAGTAAACCAATGGTGACTGCAGAGAATGAGGCAGTTAGCGTCAACATTTCATTCCTAAGTGGTAAGATAAAAGTTTTCAAAAGGATCAATCACTGATTTCAGTGACTTTAGTCTCAATATGAAAAGTACACAGCAGTACTTTGACTCACATGTCTTTGGACCCTTAGAATTTAGTTATAACATTTTGGTATAGCTCTGGGTTAAAGAGAATATCTCTTATGTGTTATTGTATTTAATGTGCTTATTGCTGTCATTCTTTCATTCTCAGTTTCCTGTAGACTAAGGCCTTTCCTGTTGTTCATCTTGTTTCCTGAAATGTATACTGAGAAATGGAGAGGAAAAAAGTATTGTATGTACTTAACACATATTCCTCAAAACCATTGGATAATAGGTTCAAGGTGCTGTCATACATTGCATATGCAATGTGCCTGAAAAAGTCAAAACATGGGGTTACTTATTCCCTTAATATCCCAGTGTAGACCAAAGGCTAATACACATAGTGAAACTTCTCAGTGGAAAAAAATATAATAGTGCATGAAAAGGACAAAAGACAAACATTTGCTTTACTGTAGAAATTAATCCAAGGTTTTAAATTCTAAATTCTGAACAAGATAAAAAAATAGGTTTTTATCAAGATGCAGTTTGTTCTCAGACCAACATTTTAGGACAGTCTAAAACTAGTGCCAAATAATTTACAGGTGTTCATTGAGCAATATTTGATTTAAAATTCAAACAAATAGTGTGTTGCTAATAGGAATTTATCCTGGTCACGTTTTAAACCAAGACAGAACTGAAAAAAAACCAAAGAAGAAAACATATGTTGTCAGAGATTTACAGTTATGAAAATAAAGTTATAAACATCCCCTTCCATGTGTGAAGATAGTGACAATATCCATGAAACGTCTCTTTGCTAGTAGTAGGTCCGCTGGAAATTTTCACTGTGGCAGGAGAGATTCATCTGATGCTGAATTTCCAAAACTGACTAAAGGTCTCTGTCAGTTCTTTCCTAGTGCGGGTTTTTGTGGAAACTTATTGAGGTGTCCATATATGCTTCTATGAAATTTTGTGAGCAGAAAAGCTTGGAAAGTGTCACCCTCCATTAATTCAAACCATTATTTACCTGCCTAACTACAGCAGGGATATGGTGAAAGGCTTGTCTATGTGTATCCATGCCATCTAAGACTGCAGCACTGTAATTTGTTGTAGGCTGAAATTTGACATGGGATTTAAGGTGCACTTTTCTTTTTTCTCAAGTTTTGAAAAGTCATTAGCACCTGTTGATATTTCTTCTTCTTTCTTTCCCCTAAACAAATATACAAATAAACAAAAACCCAAACTACACCCCACAGAACTAAAAAGTAAATTACTCCAGGTGTTGGTTGGGGCAGTTTGCACCAAAAAAACCATTCTGTTTTGGTTTTTTATTTTTCCAATGTTAGAGGGTTTTTTTTCTTTGGGAAATTGTAGAGGGACATGAGCAACATGGATTAAATTCTGTAAATATTTTAACTTTCATGTTAATCATAACTTTAACAAGAGATAATTCTATACAAGGAGATAAGACACAGCTTAGCTCAATGTACAGCAGTACCATACTTAGAATTTGGGAAATGCTTCCTAATATGTGGGTGGAAAATCATTTGAAATGTCTATATTTTAACCCCTGCATGTGGACAAGAGGTGTATATCTAAGTATGAATTAACCCTTTCTCTAGACCAATCTCATTAACTGTTAATGTATTGTTAGCATCTTCTGGTCCTGAACAATTAACCAAAATGTTCAGTGTCACTGACCACTTATGCTTTTGAAACAATTTTGTGAGTTTATCTTGGCATATGTCTTATTTATTTATTCATGTGTAGTCTCAGAAGTGTGTAAAATACAACACAAAATTCAGTGCTTTGGCTTTTTTATGCAAAAAGCTGTTCAATCACCTGGACCCTCCACCTTTGAAAATATTCTTGGTTCAGAAATGTGTCATTGAAGCACAATGGAATTTTACAACAAATGCAGGAAGGCACCATATCAGTAGTCTCAGTAGCAATTCACAGGGAAAAAGAAAAAAGGAACATTGTCTTTCTCGTATGGCCTGCCTTACTGTAGTATGCATAAATATTCTTTAAATATATTAAAGAACAAGAATAGTGACATTTGAAAACACGTATATATCTGGGAGTTGCTACTTATATTTCTGAAAACAGACTCTATTAGTAACAAATGCAGTAACCTACTTATTTGTGTTTCCTTATTAATTTTGGGATGGAGAAGGAGAAATGTCTGTCATTCACCAGATGATGAAAAGAGGATAACCAAAGTATGCCAGAAGAATTACTCTGATTCACAAATTCCTATTCATTGAAATAACAATACTACTAATAGGAAAATCATAAATTTATTGATTGATTCTACTGGAGAACTTCCTGTTGTTCAGGCAAACTTTATCCTCAGTCATTAAGCCTTAGCTTTGCCTGAGTTCCTGTGTTTGGTTCTAGGTTCTTTTGTGATGTCCAACTGGGGAAACAATATATTGATATGCTATTTAAATTTTATATTTCTCATTCCCTCAAAATTCAACCTTAATCAGACTCAAGCAATTTACTTGGCATTGCACATCCCTGAAAACAGTAAAATACCTTTCTCTCCATTAAATAATGAAAAAATATGTAATTGTCCAAATTTCTAAGTGGAAATCAGAACTGAAATAGTACTTCATCATAACTACAGACAGATGCATGCTTAAGTGTATCTTTTTAAGTCTCTAAGGTATAATTATCATACGCTTATTTTCTGTCTATATGAATACCTAAGAGAACAAAGTATTATTAGCTTCTCTCTTCTCAAGAACTTAACCTAATGGGGCCAGGGAAGTATCTGACCTAGAGCACTATTTATTGGGCATATCCTTTCTCTCTGAGGCTGCTCCTGAGCTCGAGGCCAAACCAAAAGATCCTTGTTGAGTTTACATTTGCCCCTTATGCAGACACGACTTTCATGTACTTTAATGGGAGTTTTGCTTGATTTGATTCCCTGACACTTATATGATGCAGAGGAGTAGACTGCAGAGGAGGTGTTAGTAATGGCCTTTAAAACTGTCAAGAGCCCAAAGGACAGTGATGCTATCTCAAGGAGGGCTTTTGTGCAGGAGTCATTTTATTTAGTGTTCTGTATGACTGTGAGTGCATGAACTCTCTCTCTCTTCAGTATGCACACAAGAGAAACTCCTCAAAATGGTCTGTTTTCCTCCCTTGTGCTGTGGTGTATGCATCTGTCTTCCCACTTTGTGTTTTGCTCATGATAGAAAACAAAAAAATGTTGTCAAATGAAACAAAACGCCTCACTACAGCAGTGTCCTCTGTGTTGGACTGTACAATTAGCCTTGTAGCTTTAAGTAGGGACTTTTCCTTCTTGTGTAATCGCATAATGATGACCATACATTCAGATTACAATCCAGTGGTAAATAATAGTCAGACCTATTCAATGATTACAGTACTTCTACCCCTCAAGAACTAATATTACATTCTGAAATACAAGTCAGTAAATACCTGTCAGTAGTTACCTGCAAATTATATACAAATGGTCTTAGTTATTCTTATATTCACAGTCATATGTTCCCAACAAAAGTATAAATTGCTATGTGATTATATTTGAGGGTGATGGAACCAGTGAGAGGTGTGGGAAGGAACTCTTCCTCCAAGTTCTGTTAGCATCTGTGGAAATGAACACTTTTTTCTGTTTGACAAAGGATTGCTCAAATAATGTAATCCTATTTCTCTAAGGTTGAGTTATAGGTCACTGGATGAAGTGGTTTTTGGATTTTAGTCCCTGTAATTTATATGTTGGCATTACATGAAAATATTCATGTTTCCAGAATTTCCAATATTTTTTTACAAATAATTTTTCTTGTATATACTGTGTTTATGTGTCATTTTGTCTTTGTCTTAATGATAGACAACTGGGTCTAATGAATTAAAATTTTGAAAAATTGGTATTTGCAATGAAAAGTAGCTTTAAAAAACAAAACCCCCCAAACTTCACAAATAAAAAAACTCAAACACACCTGTTTGAGACAGAATTTGTTCTCTGTAAACAATGAATTCTCCTAAGTGCTTGGAGCCTCTTTTATTTAGAACAGACAAAGCAGTGAATTACTCCAAGCAGTAGTCCACCACTACAGAAATTATAACAGGTTATGATACAAAAGGTCTCTTCTTGATCCTATTTTCTCTAAAAATTCAGTAGACTCTTTACATGTGTCCTTGTTTGCTTCAAACCACCTGGATGAAAATTAATAAACTGATGTCATTTTTTTCTTTTCTTGATACAAGAACGTTAGTAAATGCCTGTGAAGGGCTGTCGTGAAGTTTCGGTATGAGGCTGGGCTTTAATTGCCGTTGTAAATTACCTGGATTGTTTTTGAGCAAATGGCTTAAACATATTTTGCCAACTGCAATGTTTAAACCCTTTTCTTCTTTACCTGAGAGTTTTCTTTTAAGCATTTTAACCTCTCCATGTGGGCTAGGAAATCACTGTCATCATTGTTTTATCACTCTCCTTTAGAGAAAAGCAAATCAAGAAGTGTGTGTAAATTAGCTAAATGAATGGAAAGCTGATTTCTGCTAATGCAAGAAGCCTGAATAGCCCATGTATAATGTTTCCAGTTGAGTGCTGCAGGGGCCATGTTTCAAACCCTTTAGTTGCTATAACAGAGCTTTAAATTAAAAAAAAAAATGTAGAGAATGTGCTCTATTGCACTATTTTAATGGTATGTCTAAAAGAAAAAAAAAAGATTATTTTATTATTGAAAAGAACAAAGACAATATCATTCAAATGGGAATTATTGATGTCTTTCAAGTTTTATGTAGTATGATAGTGAAGGAGGCAATGGCATACTAGCAAAAGAAAACCTTTTCAGAGCTCTGCATGGCTGCAGGGATTTTATCTGCTCTGACATCTTTGATAATTTGACAGCTGCCTTTATTATTAAAAAAGTCCAGCATCTGTAAGTTTAATCTGTATCTTGTATGCAAGCTGAACAGAACATGATCTTACCCTAATTCCACTAGAATGACAAACCTGAATTTTGTAATCCACTGGCACACTCAAGTGTATCTGTTCCAATGGCTACTGAAGGTTCTTTTTCAAAATATAAAATGATAAAATAAATAACAAGCACACAATGTTTTCTTGCCTTAAAATACACATTTTCGGGTATATTAGGCTTTGGGTTTGGATTTTATGTTTGTTCTCCCTAGACACTGGTCAGGAAGTGGTCAGATTGATCACAACATTAGTGTCTCAGTATCGTAGCACAACAATGTTGGTACTGTGAGCAAGAGACCAGGTAATTTTGTATTGGGTCCACTTTCCACCTGTGTATCTGTGAAAAAAAGACAAATGAACAAACAAAACAAACAAAAACCCCCAAAACACAAAGGTAAAATTAAGGTGAAAAAGAAGCTACACTTTGTTTTAAGTATTAGGATGGGTCACATACAAGGACAATAAGGAACACAACATGCCTACTGTGTCTATGAACACAAGACAATTTCTTGTTTACGTCAAGAATTTGGCAGTCCATATGAAGACTTTTAACAAAATCATGAGAGAACTCAGTGTTTAATGATTGCAGCAAGTGTATACCCAGGCCTCATCAAATCTACTTTCATCTGTAAATTTATTTCAGATGGAACTGAAGGATTTTTAAACTTTCTGTCATTCCTGGACTACTGTCATCCTAATTAAAGCTGCTTTTCAGTGGGTTGCCAGAATTCTGAAAGCCTGGACAAGGGGGTATAATTTCCTCAATAAATATACATTAAAACTATGTTTTCTGGAAATGTCAATCTAACTTTCAGGCACAAGTCAAAACACAGCCGTACAGTATTTTCTGAAAAATGCCAAACAGTGAGAAGATATCAGAGCTATGATTGTCCTTGTGTGTCCTATGCAGAGACCACATGGCAGAAACTTAGGCAGGTATTGCAGGAGTTCACAGAGGAATTTTTAGGTGATCAGAAGAGGGCTACATGCATTAATTAAAAACATAAGAATATATGATGTCAAACAAACAGTCCATCCAGCCTAGAGCCCAATCATTGACACAGGCAGCAGATGTTTAGAGAAAGGACACCAATCTAGTTGCTTTTTGCACTCCAAACTCTATCAATGGCCACAGGCTGTTGTTAAATGGTACCTTTTATTTAGATGTTTTAGTAAATGAACATCTAATTCTTTTTCAACTTACTGAGTGGCTCTATTTACATAGTGCAGTAAGCTCTGTAAATTTGCTACTTGCTGTTTTAAGAAGGGCTGTGTTTTATCTGCTTGAAAAGAACCTCCATCTAGTTTGAAGAACCCTTATTTCTAATATTGCAGTTTGATTAACACAACAGCTTCTTATTAGTTTTCAGGATTAATAATATCCCAAACCAGTGTTCTTCACCACAAAAGAGATTAGTAGCAGCCACAGATTTGCAGATTCATTGTTAATTTCTTCTCCATGTCTCTAAAATCATGAAAAGAACTGGTCCCAGCACCTACCCTATGGGACCCCATTGCATATTCTTCCCCATCCTGGAAAGCAACTGTTAAATCCAATCCTATGCTATGTTTATTTTCTTTAGCAGCCATTGGTGAACCTTTAAAAAAATCTAAATACATTGGTTCAACTATCTCTTGTTCATACTCATGCTTATTGTCATTCTTCCAGAACTGCAGCAGGTCAGTGAGGAAAGCTTTCCCTTTATAGAAGATATGCTGACTCTTTCCCAAACAACTCTGTTTATTGATATGTTAAAGATCTTATTTTTCTCATATAGACTCAGACTCATTGCTCCTGTAATTCCCACTATCCTAGCTAGATGTCTTATCACAGACAGACAATCTTGACAGTCTTCCTGTACCATATGTGTGATGGCCCCACAACGATGTTGCACACCATGGTGAAATATCATCTGGTACTGCTGACTTATGAACACCTAATTTATATATTTTATCTAATATATCCTGTATATTTTTAGAAGTGATTGAATTCCTTTGACTTATATGCTACAAAAGGGCTTTAGATGTGGGAATATATTCAGTGTCTTCCACAGTAAGGACCAATTCAATGAACTCATTTTGTTTATTTACTAAAGCCTTGTCACAGCTGAGGTTTTTTTCACAATTTTGTCACAATGTGGTCTCACCAGTTCCCTACCAGAAGTGCTTTAATGTGCTTAGAGACAGTTTTACTATCAGTCTAAGCACACTTTTCCAGCTGCTATTCAAATTATTTTTGAGGGTTTTTTAGTTTCCTGCTCATCTATGTTCTGCATATTTTATTGGTTCAGTTGTTCTCCATATTTAGTGTGTTTTTAATTTCCTCAATGCTGAGTTTTTATCTATAGTATCATTGTTAGCTTGTAGTTTGAGCTAGAGAACTAATGTAGGATTTTGAGGTCTATTTTGCTTTATTTTGAATTCCCATTAATTTACTTGGACTTCCACTGTAATAATTTTTTGGTAGAATTCAAGATGAAAAGAGGATTTTAGGGGGTTGTTTGTGGTTTTCTTCTTACATTTTGTTTGGCAGATTGGTTGATTTGTTTGGGGTTTTTTTCCAGGGTTTGCTCACCCATTTGTTTTGTAAAGCTTTCTGCCTTTCTGAAAACTGAAAACTCATATTTTGGGGTGGGTTTTTTTTGGCCTGTTTCCTGCTTTTGAAACTTCTTTTGGCATGGTCACTATCACATAACAAATCTCCTAATAATATCTCTTGAAATGGTTCCTCCTGGCTCAAGACCAAATTCCTAACAGAATCTTTTCCTGTGAATTCTAAGACTTTATATTGTTCTAGAAATAAACTGCTCATCATAGCAAAAAAGGAACTTTACATCTCATGCCATTTAACCCTATCAGATTTCTAGATAGATAATCAGAATTTCTCACACTTAGTACTTCTCCCAAACTTGGAAATTTTTCCATCTCACTCAGCATTTTTTATTATTCTGATAAGGGCAGGCATATTTCCACACTAGTTCTACATTTTTATTAATAACATGAGATTTCCATCCAAAATGAATAATGCTTTTAATTTATGATCATAATATTTTAATGTTCCTTAAGTTTCATACATCACACAGTGACATTCTTTCTGCATTATGTCCTAGTCTAGAATTCCTATGAATCTCGAAGCCTGGCAACACAGCATTCCATGGTTTATCCTCTTCCCACCAAGTCTCTGAGTTACCTGGTATGTTAGGGTAATTGTTTAGATTCCAAGAATTGAAATAATTCCTCATGTTATTTTCCAGGCTCCCAGCATAATTAAGGAAGCACTACTAAGTTTTGCCTTATTTCACTGACTAATGTTGCATATTCTATACATTAAGCACTATGCTTACCCTATGAATTTCCTTCCTCCCTTTTGAGAGGCACACTCAGCAATAGTTTTGATATCACTTCTGCAGACTGTTTCAGCCTAAACTACCTGTTCTTCTGCAACAACTGGCTTTCTATTAACTTCTGATTTAAATAATCCTTTCGGGCATTTTGGTTTTGGGGTAACTTTACCATTATGAGGATGCTGCATCTGGTTTCCTTCTACTCAGGTTCCTCTGTCCATAAAGTTCTACAGTTCCTAATGTGTCTAAAAACCTACTGTGTATCCAGTCTTCCTATTGGCTCATCCACATATTGAAACTCTTGACTTCTGTATATATGTAAAAATAAGTAGAATTTCAAAGTTGAAGAAGAGCTCTCCAACTAAAAAAACAAGCAGGGATAAGGAAATTAAAGTGGTTGAGGTTCAAAGTGGACAAAGCAAAAGATTGTCATCTTAACAAAAGATGGAGTTTCTTGAGGCATTGAACTCTCAGACTGACCTTCAATGCCGTGAGCCAGAGAAATACCCATGACGAACTGATATTATAAACAGCATGACAAACCTAACTAGATTATTATAAACCCATGACTTTTAATAATATTCAGGATGAGAACAATGGTTATGTATCTTTTCAATAGACAATTTTTTTTTAATCATTCCTTTGAAGTCCATATTTACAGTCTTTGCTTAACAGTGCCCTCAGTTCCCAAACTATGCAATGTGGGAAACATTCTTTTGGAAATACCAAAAAATTATTCTTCCTACTTCCTACTTTTTACAGTCAAGAGTACATTTCCTTTCCAGCCATTAGGGTATATAGTTTTGTGAAACAAGTTTACTTCAAACCATTCACTGTTTCAAAACTCAATTTTAAAGGCAATATTAAGTAGAAAATTATGAAAAAACAGATGAAAACCATAACAAGTTTGTTCAGTGGAAATATTAAACATCAGCCGCTGTTTCAACATTGCATGAGCAAAGGCACAAAAGGAAGAAAAAATGTTTTTTTAAACTTGGGAATGATTTTATTTGCTTGACATGTAAAATATAGTCTAAACTCTGAGGAACTTAATAGGCTACAAGTATACAGAATTGAAGTAATTTCTGTGTTCTGACATATCTCTAGCAAAATTCATACGTTCCTTCTTATTTAAGCAGGAAGCTGAAGAAAGAACTTGTCTAAAGAAACTGGAAAGCAATTATACAGTTATTTTATTGGTGGTGGTGGTGGTGGTTTTTATTGGTGGTGGTTTATTACAATTCCTTAGTAGAAAGAGAAGACATCATCATACTGTCCCCACATCAAAGTATACATAGCAGTTGTTCTTGAGACAGTCAATATAAATATTATAGTTGTTTATTGTTCCCTCCAAAATTGGGTCAATCCACTTTCTTTTTTCCAGTTACCATCAGCTGCAAATTTGCAATTTGTTTATTCCCTTTCAAGACAAAAAACATTTATTTTAGTGTACTATAAATTTTATCTTTTACAGAACCACAAATTATGAGAACTATTTTGTGTGTCTATATAAACCCTTGAACATCTTATTCCTTGATTCTTTTGAGCCATCCTTGTCTAACTTGCCAGAGAGGAAGTATTAAGTGTCTAGGAAGTGGCTTGATGAGATGATTTCTTACTATTAGATGATTTCTTAAGATTATTAATATGTTCTTTCTAACTGTACAGTAAACAGAGCTTTGTCTACAATCAGTTTGGTGCTGAATCAACCAACACTCTCTCCCTCAAAAACATTCAAATAAAAGTTCCATTTAGAACATAACCCTGCAAAACAAAGCAAATTTTTTATGGCTGAATGTTTGCAACTTTTAGGGCAAGCATTGAGTTCTGCATACTTTGAATAAACCATCAGGTTCCATCAGGTATATTCTTCACATTTATCCAAATTGCCTATGTCTGAGATTTATAGCAATGGAATCTAAGCTTTTAAACTTATTAATATGAAGGTGATGGTATTTTATTTCTATTATAAAGGCTTTTTCTGATTTGAGAAAATGGTTTCACACCATGAATCAAACTGAACTCAAAAACTTACATGAAGATTGAACTGTTCAGAAAAGGTTTCTGTTGCTTTTAAGACAGCATCACCGTGGAATATATATCAGATTGAAAGCCAATACAGTCCTATCTAAAGAAGAAATATTTAAACACTGTATTTCTGTCTAGTTTTGAGAATGCGGAACAAAGGAGAGCTGTTAACAGGCTATATGGTATAATTCTATGCTGGTGACTATGAATGGTGTCCCAGACAAAGTGTGGGCACACCAAAAAGCTAACATGGCTTTTTTTTTGCATTTTAAATATGGGTTTAGCTTAGGGTAATTCTCTCTACACTATGATCTTGCCACCCCCAAGTGTGAAGGATGCAGAGCAGTGCAGACAACTGCACTCAGAGGCCTAAGTGTGACCCATCAGCCCAACTGAGACAGGAGTTGCAACATGCTCTCCTGAACCACAGATGAGAAGTCTACAGCAGAAGTGCTTTTGGTTTGTGAAATCTACATTTAATGGAGTTACCTATTTTAAAAATAATTGCATCCAAAATCAAGACAGAATCACAGAATCACAGAATGAACTCAGTTGGAAAAAACCTTTGACATTATCAAGTCCAACCTATTTAGGCATGATGACTCGCCCTTAAGGGGAAGGGAAGAAATGTGGATTTCACTGTTAGTTTTTAAAGCTGAGTTTTAGATGGCAACACAAGATGCGTCACAACCTTGCTCCATTAGGTTCTTTCCCTGATGAAGGTAGAACCTCCTCCTAGTCTTCCAGGTAGGTGTGTGAAAAAGAACATGCATGAGATCTGTACAGTGACCCACTGATGCAACTCCCATTCAAGATTCTCAGTGTTTTCAATCTACTTCCTTGTCAAATAACAGGGATGCTGAGAAGGTCTAAGTGTTCCCCTGATAATGACCCCAGATTCTCCCACCCTTATTCAGGCTGATCAGTATTTTACCCCAAGCAATATAAGCAACTGTTAAGTAACAAGGTAATTCAGAGCCAAAAAGTTACAGATTATAGCTTTCTTACAATTTTTTCTCATCTCATATTCACATAACTTGGTTTCTGTTTCTGACAGGCTGCAAGCTGACTAGGATCAACGTGTCTCCATATAGTTCAGGTGTAAAGACAGGAAATCAGAGAGCCATTTTTACTGCTGTTATTATTATTTTTATTATTATTGTGTCTAAGTAAAAAAAAAAAACCAAAAACCAAAAAACACTTGCCACTGCAGACTCCAATAAACCCATCACTGATTGCTGCCACACTTCACTCTTCTTGAGCCAATAAAGACAAAGAAGATTTGATTTCATGGTCTGCTCATTTTTGCAGACTGGTGTGTTCGAATTCTTCAATTTGTTTATTTAGATGCTGTTTCCTTAGAAACATCAGTCCACATATTTCACACAGTTTAATGTCTGTTCTACAAATTGAGAAAAAAAAATGCAAACAAGCACTATTTAATGACTGGTTAATATTTAAATATATATAATTATTTGAGTAGGGGTTTTTTCTATTTATATCCCATAATCTGCATTTTTAGGAACCATCTGAAAGACAAGTATAAAGAAGAGATATAGCCACAATTCAGGCCAGCTAGGTTTGTTTGCAGAAAATGTATCCCTGAAATCAATATTAAGAGATTCAAATTTACTGCTGAGATCCTCAATACAGTTTAACATTGAGTTTGTGGGAGTGCAGGGAACATGAGACAAAGAGGAGTTTCAGAGCTGTTATCAGTTATTTTGCTCCCAGAAGAGAATTTTTGTCCCAGAAATATTTTTTGTAATTAATTTAACTATTAGACAACATACAAGGTGACCTAGATGTAGATTTATCATTGCAAAACCTCTCTTAATGATTTTTGATCAATCTTGGGAACCTGAAGAGGCCCCCACTGACTGAAGATGGCAAATGTTGTCCTGATTTTCAAGAAGGGCAAGGATGACCCTAGAAACTACAGGCCTCTCAGTCTCACTTCAGTGCCCAGTAAAGTTATAGAAAAGACTATTCTGGTGATGCCTGAGATTGAAAAACACCTGAAAGACAAGGCAGTCATTGCTGACAGCCAGCATGGCTTCATGAGAGAAAAATCCTTATTATCAAACATGATCTCCTTTCCACTGATCTCTTCTCTGTGGTGACCAGTGAGAGGACCTGAAGGAATGGCCTGAAGCTGTGTCAAGGGATGTTTAGGTCAGATATTAGAAAAGGGTTCTTCACCCACAGGGTGGTTGGGCACTGGAACAGGCTCCCCAGGGAAGTGGTCACAGCATGAGCCTAGCAGAGTTCAAGAAGCGCTTGGACAATGCTCTCAAGGACATGGTGTGACTCTTGAGATAGTGCCGTGCAGAGACAGGAGTTGGACTTGATGATCCTTGTAAGTCCCTTCCAACTCAGCTTATTCTCTGCTCCCGTGATTTTTTTTATAAATTAAGAACAAATACTAGGAGTACCAAACTACTGAACATTTTAATTTTTACGGCCAAATAAACTTCAATTATGCTGTTGGAAATTTTTAGTGTTTCTCTTTTTCTGCACAAGACATTTTAAAAGGGACATGAACATTAAAAATAACAAGCTCTATTATTTCATTCTTCGATGTTTCTACTCTGGTGAGAAGACTGAAGAATTTTTTTCTCATTGGTCTGCTATACAATAATTTCAATCAGTTTATATGTTATTTTAACTGAATGAAAAAGGTAGCATTTTAATTTTAAGGTCATTTAATTTTAGGGTTACTCTCCTATGTCTTTTTGGTTTGGGTCATGTTGTCACCCCCTGCACCTCTAGACTCTTTTTCCTGTTTTGCCCCAAAGGTCATAATTTTCAAGAACAAAGAACATATATGGCTTCTTTCCCAAAACTGTTTTCCCAAACAACAAAACTGCAGTACAAGGACAACACCACAGCTCATGATTAGAAATCTGAATCCAGGTCTGGGAAGCAATTCTATGTTATATGCACAAAGTGTCTGGCTAAGCAAACAAAAGGTAGACTTGCTTTGTATGTATAAAAGGTGCTTGCTAAATAAACATTTCTTTCTGTAATCTAAAACCTTTTCCTAATGTTTATAAAATCCTTTCTTCGCATGTCTTATTCTACCTGCTTTCAATATTTCCTCTAGATTTTGAAATAGATAATACACAACTTCTCTACTGAAAGTAACCTGGTAAAAAAAACCTCTTATGTCAACCAAAACACCCTCTGCCAGATCCTAGAGTTGAAACACAGAAATACAATACAAATCCAATACATAAGTTCTATTTCTTTCTATATTTTTTTCTTTCAGAATAAAGGTTACCTCTTACCTTTCCTCTTAACACTAGTAGGTGTTAATCCAGCAGCAATCCAAACTTTCAGGATCCATGCCTTAAATTTTAGAAGTTTGATGACAGCCAAAAAAAGAGTGCTGGAATGAAGGTAAAAGGAACTCACCCTAGTAATAATGGAATATGGAGCATTTTATTACCTATCATAGGTCACTGTTCTGCTTTCAGTCCAAGGTAGTAGTGACCTCAGACTGTTACCTTGTGAGAGTTGTTTTATGATCTATATAAAATGAGTTGCTAAGTTGACTGTATTCTCCTGTTGTCTAATACATGAATAACACTTTGATATAATCTAGCACCACTTTGACTACTTTTACCGGAGAATCTAAGAAAAGAATGGGACACGTTGTCCTGGTTTCAGCTGAGATTCCTAATTTTCATCCTAGTAGCTGGCACAGTGCTGTGTTTTGGATTCAGTATGAGAATAATCTTGGTAACACTGATATTTTAATTGTTGATGTGTAGTGCTAGTGAGCAATGATGTCGTGCATCAGTTTTGTTTTTTCCTTGAATTTTCATCTTTCTCTTTTTTTGTTATCCATCTTCCTTTTCATTACTATTATTACTAGTAGTATTAGTATATTACATTATATTTCAATTGTTAAAATGTTCTTATCTCAACAATGGATTAAACTTTTATGTTTCTCTTCTCCTAGGTGGAGCAGGGAGAAAGAAGTTGTGGAAGAATATATCTTACAGAACAGGGCTGAAGTAAACAGGTGAAGAATCTTGAATGAGGGGACCCTAAAATGATTTTGTTCAGTGATGACTTTACTTTCTAGAACTCCCCAGAAATCTTGATAGCAAATTTCTCACTGAATCTAATTTAGTTTAAAATTAATTTCTAGAAACTGATTTTTTCTTGGTAAGTGATTTCATTGTATTGTATGGGAAGAGGGAAGGCTGGGGATGGGAGACATTGTGAGTCAAGTTTTAAAACAGGTATGTCTGTCCACCTGAGCAATCAGGCACCGAGATGATATCTATTTTGTCAGGGTGAAAATTAAGTAGTAGACAGAAGTAAAATGCTGAATTCTTTTGCATCCTCAGCCCTCAAAAGTGAATATCCATTCTTAAGTACAGATTTTGCCTAAAAAAATTAGTTAAGAATTTAAGTTACAAATTGCAGGGCAGTGCAATTCTTTACAATGGATTAAGCCTTTATTTGTGTAATCATAGATGTGTTAATGATGCCAATCTAGGATGATTCCAGAGACAGACAAACTCAAATTTCTCTGGCTAGATCATAACTTTCATAATTTTTAATGTTACAGTAATCTTAGGGGCAATTTTACAAGTAATGTGTAAGGACGGTAAAATCTTGCCCATGAAGAACCTGCAGCATTTTTCCTCATTTGAAAGCACATATGTATAACATTTGATACAAAAATCCCTGTTAGCACAATTAAATCTAGACTTCTGTTGAGATACAGCTCTTCCTTTTCAAACCTGAAAAGAATGCACTTCTGATCACACACAGCTGTGTACTCTTGAGTTGCATTGTGACATTGCAAAAGGAGATCCAACCAGACAAAGCTATTTTATATGCTCTTTGGCTGAAAAAAATTTCAGAGAGGCCAGATCCTGAAATATCCTGCAATTCACACAGCAATAAACAATGGTTTAGCTGCTTAAGGCTCAAATTATTTAAAATAAAATAAATGTGCGACAAAAGAGAAACAGTTTGATCCTGTAAATATCTATATTTTTTAAATTACATTAGACTTAACATATAGAATAATTGAGACTCCAGCCAAGGACCATGAAGATGACTGAGGGCCTGAAGCAGCCCGAATATGAGGCAAGGCTGAAAGAGTTGGGATTATTCAACTTTAGAAAAATTATTTTTCAGCTCTTTGAACCTTTCTGTTTGTTTGTTTGTTTCTGCAAGGGTCAAACACTAGTACAAGTCAACCTGAGAGGTTATGGCCTTGGAGATATACAAAATTCAACGTGACATGCCCCTGAAAAACGTTCTGTAGCTGACCCTGCTTTGAGTAAGGTGGGTTGAGTAGACAATCTCCAGAGATCTCTTCCAACCTCAGTCATTTTCTGTCTTTGTGAATTTTTGTGTGGTAGTCTTAACCACTGTACTAATATACCAAAGCAATAAGAAAAAGAAAGTATTGTCTTTTTTCCAGCAGTGGTAGATACAATTACTCTGTAGAAGTTGATTGTCTATGAATTAGTTAGCCTTGCTCTGGCCTTGCCTCATGGTAGAATACCTATTTACCTATACTGAGACCTGAATTTGGGAAGTAACCTAGTCCTGTTCCAAAAGAGGTACTTGTTCTTAAAAACAGAAATAGTGCTTTAGACAACTGGAAAATTTCTGGCAAAAACTAGACATCCATAGTTTTAGCGTGTGTTATAGGAGTGGGATTCCAGAACCCTGCTAAGTCCAGGATTTATGCTGTTAAATCATAAGCACTCAAATTCTGCCTAGATGGTAATTTCTCAGTCCTTTCAGGAAGCTGATGTAAAGATACTTGAAGGCAAGTTACTTTCAGTGGTCTGACATTTAGGTGTACCACATGAACATACTCACTACTCTCCTGGGTAACCTTACTGAAGGGCTTTACCTCTGTTTTGTTGTCCTACTAAATGGGTAGTTACGCATTACCCTCCTCAAGCCCACATGCAAAAGCTCACAATCTTGGTCTAACTGTAGTACGCACATGTGCTATGTCAAAACTGTGCCTGAATGTATCCATATATACGTATGCACAGTGTGAATTGAAAATAGCTAGAGTAATTACAGGACAAAAAAAATCTTGTGTAGGTGTGTGCATGCAAATGCAATTTCTCAGTCACATTTGATAGCACCTTTATATGCCCAAGAAAAAAAAAATAGAACAGGAGAAAAAATCCCCTAAGTCCTCATTCATTTACCAAATTTTGTGAAATGCCAGGCTCTCTTAATGATTACTGCATGCCAGACTGAGGTAGAAGTGTCAGCTAGCCAGAATAAATGGAAAACAAGATTATACTATTTTCTCATAGCCCTGCCAAGATCTAACAGTGCAAGAATACTTTCACATTTTATGAACCTTGGCTCTGGAACTTTTAAGTGTGACAACCTTTAGATGTGCTGTTTAACTTAAATACGAACATTCTCCATTTCCATACCTTATTCTTTTTCAGTGCTGCTCTCACATCTGAATAGTCTGAGCAGGCAGATGAAGAGTAACCTGTTAATACTCTGTCCATCATTTTGGTTTAGGTTTTGGATTTTATGGTTTATTTTTGAAAGATGAAAAAAAAGCAAAATATTTTTGTGGAAACAGAAATAAAAAGATTGTATGAACAAAGAGAAAAGAGAAGAAGTCTCCTAATGTTTGCACTTGTGACCCAATGGCTGTTGTCTTTAGGTTGTAGAATTTCTGTTTGAAATTGCCAGCTGGAATTTTCTGAAGAGAAATGGAAGTTGTAGCAATCTTGCCAGACACACAGGAAAGATACACATTTATTTTCCCTTTGGAAACAAACCAAACCAAACCAAAAAACAAGATGGATATCACTTTAATACTTTGCCCTTCAAAAGAATAAAAGAGAATATGGATGTTTCAATAAAATGATATGGCAGCCACAAATGTAATGTCATGAATCGCTCAGTAACAGGATCATGAAAAGTGCTGGAATGGGGGAAGAAGAAGGAATAGTAGAAATAAGCAATGCCTTTACTACAAAATATTTTGATCTGTTATCAGTTGGGCAGTATGTTCTCAAAATGGTTTTTTCCTTTTCTCTTTCTTCTGGCTCTGAATACTCAGAAACTTGCATGGAAACCAGATGGAAAGCAAAATCACTGAGGTAGCTGGAGAAAAGACCAGTGCTAAGCTTACAGGAATGGTGCAATTCCAGTTTAGTTTCAAATTCTGTCAATCCATCTGTAAGAAGATGAAGAAAATAGTAAAAACACCTATTACTAGACTATCTAAACAGCTCAAAGAAAGACAGTTATAAATAGTATAATAATGTCCAGCCTAATGCAGCAAAAGATCTGGTGACAGTAACTCCAGGTCTGCTAATATCTCATGCCTTATCTTGCTCCTCATGTTCATATTCAACTGCTCTGTCAAACTCATGAAAACATTTTGAATCCAGGCTTTGTAATTTGAAAGCTAGTTTTCAACCTACTTAAGGGTTTAGAGGTGTATTGTTCAAACATTCAGATTATATTAGGAGTGGGTCAGTCTGTGTATCCATCAGAAAAAATGAACATTACTACTGCTATTCATTAATTTATTTTTATACAATATGAATTATCTGCCTCTGGCTTCAGGCATTTTTAGAGTACTTAAAATGTGAGATCATGAACGTGGAAGTTCAAACAAAATACAGAGACAGTCAAAGCCAGTTAAAACAAAACTGACTATTTCTTCATACTGAAACCTCCCATCTGAATATTTGAGATGCCCAATGCCCAATGCCACATTACATGTCTAATTCTCCCAGGAAATCAAAAATGTATCCAACTGATTTCAGAAGCCTTTGAATTTTATTCCACACATGCGTATAAACTACTTTTATGTGTTCTCCCATAGAATGTAAAAATCTGAGCTGAATCAGACCAACAGGAGAACAGAAAACAGTAGTTAGAATATGCACAATCAAAGCCTCTTAATTTAAAACTGTTTCTTATATGAAACATTTCCAGCGATCGTATCTTCATTTGTGTTACACAGAATGGATGATTTACAAAACTGTGCCCCAAGATTTTAGAACTTTACAATTTAAATCAGTGACAATTATAGCTGTGTGATACACCCTTCCAAACTAAAATTACCTTTCACATTTTTAAAAAGCTTCTGTGTTGCAGCAACCTGTCTATTATTGGGGTGTTGTTCTTATGTAAGCACAAAGACCTTGATTCAATTATGCATTTGTTATCATACAAGTGGCATCTCAGATGCCTCAGGATCTGTGAGACACTCATGTGAACTGACTGATATGAGGGAAACCCACTCTTTACCCAAGGTTTTCTGTTGACTACTGAGGTTCCAGCTGAATACTACACAAATTATTTCCAATAAACCCCAGTAACTGGATGTCCAAGAAGCTGAATAAAGCCCGTAATATGAGTAGAGAATTTATCTTGGCTGCATTTACTCTAGTAACCTGTGACATGGACTTTTCTCTGACCAGAGATACAAAGTGACCATGCTGAGCTAGTATCAATTTTATTATATCCTCTTCCACCTCAGAAAAAGGTTGAAACACCCCAACTGTCTGCTGGGAATGGCTAACATCCAGACTAGGATGTTTGGAACAGGACTAGCTGCCTTGAACCAAAACTTGGACATGGAACATCCTAACGATTCATGGGTACAATCAGTTGACTTTCAGTATTTGAGCTTACTCCCTGCCTCTTCTCAATTGTCTCACAGAGATGTTGACCATATGTTCAGGGCACTGCAAATGTCACCAGTTCTCATAGGGATATGGGCCTTCATAGGGATTCTTTCCAAGAGGACAGGGCAGGGACTGACAGCCAGGGCCCACCCCATCGTCCCAGCCGGCAGCAGAGCAGCTGAGCCACTGGGGACAGCCCAGCCCCAGGCATCGGGCACCTCCATGGAGGTGGAAATGGGCCAGGGAGAAGATGGGGTGTGGGTCCATGGGCGAGCCTGGCTTGACAGGGCACATTGCCAGGCAGGGCAGGGCTGTGGGGAGCTGCAGACCAGCCCTGCTGCGCTGTTGTTGGCAAGGCCTGATGGCCCTGGGAAGTTGACAGTGAGTCCTGGGTTGTAGGCAGGATGGGGAAGCCCCAGGAGAGGTCAGGCAGGGGCAGCCAGGACTGTCAGGGGCCTGAGAGCAGCTTTGTCATCTTCACAGAGTACTAGAGGCTCCAAAACAGCCTCCTATAGGGGCTATGACTTCACAGGAACTGTACCCACTCTAAGTGGTGGGAGACTGTCAAGCAGCTAATGAAGAAAGAAGAACAATAAGCTTACCAAGAATAAATGGGAGTTTATAAAACCAAGTCTTTAATGTGAATAGGTCTGTTAGAGGGCCTCTACAAGGGTATTATACAAGTGATTAAACAGTGAAGAATGAGAAAGTTAAGAATTCAGCTGATCTGACTTCATGGCGAAGCCTGAATTCAGGACAAGGCAGTCCTGGAGGTGAGGACTTATGGCAGTCAGAAGAGCCCTTGTAATGTCCCCAAGGTAGCACACAACCCTGCCTTTAATGCAGTCAGCACTAATTTGCTGTCACTGTCAGAGCCAAAAATATTTGATATACTAATATTAAAAAGAACATTCCACCACACCAGAAAACCATTTGCTTTCAGGGCTAGCGCTGATAAATTTACTGTGAAACGTCCACAGCATAATGTTCAGTACAGTATGCTGCTTGGTTTCCAAAGGCGTGCCTAATGGGGACACGTGCCTCATCTTGCTTTTTACTTCCAACACCCAGCTGTACAGAGGCAGAAATTTAAAATTAAAAATAACCTTTCAGCTGATTCCTTGCATAATTACTATCTTGTTTTGTTAATGCTGTGGTTGAATTATAACTTGCTGAAGCCCTGGAGATTTGTATGCTGGTTTATCAGCCTGAATTTGCATTGACATGCTTTTCAGTCAAGAGAGTAACTAAATCCTGTGGCCTTGAGTGAGCCTGGCAGTATTTGCATGGAAAATTAGAGGTAGATTAAGGAGAATGATGCCTCCATAAATAGACGCAATGATGAAAATTTTGTGTATCTCAAAATACTACTGAATTTCATTGAAAGACTGTGGCTGACATACCAGCAACGTTTTGAAAAAGCAATATAATAAAAATAGGTGCAAGACAGCCAAACTTCTGCTGCAATACCAGGCAGCCTTTCACTGTGGTTATCAGAAATGCCCATGTCTCTCTTGACATTCATACATGAACACAAGCAGACTAAAACAGGAATTTCAACTGAAGAAGCTGATCATCATTTCCCATTTACAACCTAGTGAAATTTGAACTTTACATTTTTGTAGAGCAGATCTGTACACAGAGTAAACATCTTAGTTTCCTTGGGCTATGGGGTATTTATTAATCACTTTTTTCCCCTTAAAAAGGAGTAGTTAATTTTGTAGATGTTTCATCCTGGTTATCAAAAAGCCTGCTGATGCCAGAATATTCTGTTAGGAATTTTTCTCCTGTTTATTATGAAAGATTAGGAGAAAAACCCCTTCAAATTAGGAATGTATTTATTTATTTTGTTGTTAATAATCTTCTGAATGAGGCTTGTCATCACCAGACCAAAATGGACATGTTCCATATGGTTTCAGCCAGTATTTGATGCTTTAAAAGAAATTACAAGAAGCCTCATTCCCCTTAAGGTAAGTATCTGGTGACAGGTTTAGGCTTTTTTTCCCCTCATGCTCAAATCCATCAGGTTTTATTGAATCCTTAATTTTGCTTAATGTAACTAAGGGTATTTTGAAGTCTGAGAACCAGTTAAGAAAGTCATAGCCATATATCTGGAACTCCTCAATGAATAGGAGCATTGTCCTCAGAGCCCCTGAGTGCTTTTACAATATTATTTCTGTTTAAGTTCTGATTAAACCAACTCTTCATGTTCCTTGAGCTTCTGAGAATTTCTCTCACTTGACTAGAGTGGGAGCAGATGGCTTTGATTAGATCACCCAAGACTTTATCTTTTAATCACCTGCCTCACCCAATCTGAGAGGGGAAAAGGGCAGACATATGAGTAGTCTCCTCCTTTCTGCTTCTCAGTCTTGCCAGTCCTCTGCAAGGCATCTGCTAAGACCTCATTCATCACTGTGAAAGCTGCGAACGGATAGCAGTGTAATACCCCAAGGTTCTGCTGTGGTGCTGTAGTGCCTAACCTCTCCCCTGTAGAAGGAAAGGCTACATGTACTTTTGTCAACCTGTCAGCAAGCACTTCTCTCTCCATACCGGTTGCTCAACCCTCTCCCCCCATCCCAACGCTGTCAGGTTTCTGAAAATGTTTCATTTTGAAGAAAACCCAAGAGGTACTTCTCATGAGCATGTATTCTTTATTTGATTCCTCAGTGTATAGCCATATGTGAAATATGTATTTATCTGCATGTGTGTGTATATATGTGTATAATTTGTATATATATGTATTTTGTGTACATATCCATGTCTCAAAGATGTGAAAAAGGAGTGGATATTGTGCTTCCTTTGGGTATAAAGAAATATCCATGGTGGCAATTACATCTAATTTTTTGGTCACAGTTTTAAGTGACCCTGTCATAAAACCACAACTTTCCTTCTCTGTTTTTGCTTCAAAGAAAAGTAGTCCACAAAATTCTCCAGAACTAAAATATAATATTCTCCTTGGACTGCTGAAGAATGGCAAGTTAATTCTTTACAGAAGAGTTTTCCAATATTCTACTACTGTTTCCTGCTGAACGTTAATTTAGAATTCTGATACTAACTCACATTTAACATTAAGCACAGTTTTTCAAGGAAAGAAAACCAAGACTGATGGCTGATTAAAATAGATGTCTGAAAGTTTCTTTGATTTGAGGCCAAATTACATCTTCCTTACATTTAGCCAGTTTTTATTCAGACAAGTTTCTGTTTAAGCCAACGGATTTTTTAAATGCTATTAAAGCCAGCATTATTCCCATCAGAATTTAGATCAGCTGTGGAAGAATCAACTCTTGAAAACTTTCAATACTTACATGAAAAATCTTATAAATAAGTAAAAGATTTATATATCTACAAAATGATCAACTCCATAAGATCAGAAATTTGAATATAAATAGCATTTATGAATAAATAATTAACTTTAAAAGTGCCTAAGCATTGCTCAGCTGTTTAATCATATTGGCTGTAAGGCTTGTACACAACACGTATCGATGTTGTATAAAGATGTGTTCTTTCTTTTAAAAGATTTTAAATAAAAAATGGTAAGGAGACATGCAAAATTAAATCCCAAATGCTTCTTAATTTCATGAAAACATGAAACTTCTCTGCATTGTACTGACTTGTTCCAGAATTTATCAAAATTACACTAAATTTGGGGAGAAGAGGATTTAAATTCATAGTGTGAGCATAAATCCTTTTTTCCCCTGCAATACGAAGCACAACTTTAAAGAGAACAAAGTACTATGAAAGCATGACAAAGTTGTATGATATCAAAAAGAATACATGCAATATCTGATTCATACCATGAGAAAGAATACCTTGCCTTCAAGATACAGTTTACACCTCAAGCTATCAATGAGCCTTTTTTTGTGCTACATCTGCCAGAGCAGCTCAGCTTCACCATCTCTTTGTGGACACACTCCTAAGATAATACATTTATACCCCACAGGTATTAATAAAATCATGGATTCATTGAATAGTTAGGGTTGGTAGCGACCTAAAGATCATCTACTTCCAACACCCCTGACATGGGCACTAGGCCAGGTTGTTCAAAGCAACATCTAATCAGGCCTTGAACACTTCCAGGGATGGTGCATCTTGGTGGTATACATTAATACTCAGCAGAGATTCAGTTTTTTACAAGGAACTTCACCAAACTTGTCTGAGAGTTCATAGCCCACAGCAGCCCTGTTACCCTGACCACCAGCTAGGAGGCAAAGAACCCTAAGGTCAAATTCTGGTAAATTAAACTGAACAGAAATATTTCAAGAATATAGCAATCATATTTTGCACACAGCCATTGAAAAGCATGACAAAGTTTGATATTAACAGTAACACCTCAGACTAAGTATCTCTGATAGGTATTTAATTCCTGTTTCACAAGGCAGTTATTGTATGTTAAATAAGTATGGGCAGATTATTTAACACACAGAATAACAGCTATATATAGGTTATCTGGCAGATTTCTTAAGAAACAAAATGTCACTAAATATCTTTTTATTAGACTTTTAGCTTTATCATCACCTTCAGCTAAAGGAATTTAACACTAGAATTACTAACAACCTTTTTTTGGTACACTGTCCTGGTTTCATCTGGGATAGAGATAATTTTGTTCCAAGTAGCTGGTATAGAGTGGTTTTGTATTTAGGATGAGAATAATGTTATAAGATACTGATATTTTAGTTGCTGCTGATCAGTGTTTACACTAAGTCAAGGTCTATTCAGCTTCTCAAACTACCCCACAAGTGAGTAGGCTTAGACGACCAGAAGAATTTGGGAGGGGACATGGAGAGAACAGTTGACCCAAACTGGCCAAAGGGATATTCCATTCCATGTGGTGTCATGCTTAGCATATAAAGCTAGGGGAAAAGTTAGCTAAGGGATCGCTGGGCATCAGCCAGCAGGTGATGAACATGTGAAAGTACATTGTGCATCTCTTGCTTTGTATATTCTGAATTAGGTATTGTTATTATTGTTAGAACCATCATTATTTTTCCTTCCATTTCTGTCCTATTAAACTGTATTTATCTCAACCCACAAGTTCTACTTTACTTTTTTTTTCCAAATCCCTCCTCATCCCACTACAGGGAGGGTTGTGAACAGGAATCTGCATGGTGTTTAGCTGCCTTGTCATCTTAAACCACGACATAAAGAACACCATGCATATTAAGTAAAGAGAATTTCTCATTAATTTCAATATACTGAAAAGAGAACACATATAGTCCACTTTTTAACTTCTATCTTATGTACGATAGTGATATCTATGTGATTTTTTGCACTCTTTATGTTGCCTGGACTACTTCACTTTATGGTGTCTTTATTGTGATTGCTTCTGACATTTCAAATAGAAGAATATCTTCAAAATATCATGGGAAGAATGTTCATTCATCCTTTTTCCCATCCCGTAACATTTTGCACAGAGTGAATTAATTTAGTTTAAACTCAAACTAATTCTCCAACAGCCCACAGTACCTATTTTGCCAATTTTGAAAAAACTGAGACAAAAGCTCATGAAAGTTCTCCTCTGAACCAAAGAACTACCTGGTTAGAGTTCAATCAACAGAAAGTAAATCCTTTATAGCTCAGCATGTTTCCTTCCCTTTTTGGCTAATTAGTTAATATAAAGATGTATTATTCATTGACCATATGGACCAAGTTTTTCTCATAGAAATTTAAGAAGTCAGAGCTGTGGATTCAACTGTGCAAGGGTTGTCAGACTAAAGAATTAATCTTTATCTGTTTTGGCCCTCTCAGGCGCTTACATACTGTTCTCCACTTACAGACACCTATCCAGAAAATGCAAGGGTAAAATCTCCCAGGTAAGGCAGCAAACTGACAAAATATTCTCAAGAGAAACAGTGTTGCTGCCTATACTTTCCTCATTACCCTCCTTTGGAGGGTATTGAACTTTGAAATTGATTTAAAACTCTTTCATGCTTCAATTGAAAACAAGCCCCTATGTGCTCCCAATTCTGGCCCCATAGCACTTGTGTCTCTGTAAAGATTTTGCTTTTGTAAGAATTGAATTTTCAAGATATGGTGCAGGATGAGTAACAGCATGTCCTGCATGCTAGCAAAAAGAGAGCCCAGAGATCTAGCACGGTCACATCCACTTCTACAGCAATCCTGAAACACTCACATGAAACAGGCAGATGGAGTCAAGCTCCTCACCCGATGGAGCTTCTCCCTGAGCTGGTAGAGAAGGCACACGAGCAGAGGCAAAGAAGTAAAGAGATGGGACTCTCTGTTTGTGCTCCACGCAGAGGCTTACCCAGACAAACTAACAGGGACAAAGAAACCAGCATCAGAGCGTTACCAGGCATTTTATATTGGGGATAGGAAAGGCGGGGAAAGGAATCTCAGCCAATTAGATAGGGGCAAGTAGGTGGGGTTGGCAGTAAGGGAACCAATAGGAATAACACACAGGAGGGACTTAGGGAAGGATCCAATGGGGCATCGAGGAACAGAGAACTTTCTGGAAATTGATACATATTAAACAAGGGTAATGAATATACATAAGCTCATATATAAAACTGGGAGGGGAAAACATCAACCTATCGGGGAAAACATGCAGATAACAGGACAAAGGAATTATGGGTTCTCACTGTAACAGAAAGTTATGCACTAAACTTGGGCTGCTGACCACCACAGCTCATTATCTGTGTTCTCCTTGGGAGACAGTGTGGTTGGAGGCACCTGCACTGCTACAGGTGAATATTTGATATATGACATGGACTTTGTGGTTGGAGCCACCTGCACTGCTACAGGTGAATACTTTGATATATGCCATGGAGTTTGCTTTTGGGTGTCTTGTGCTCTCTGCTCAAATAAATACTATTTATTAAAGCTACTGATGAAAAAGATGGTAAAATTGCTTGGAAAAAATTTAACTGCAAAGTTACATTGGTGACCAAAGTATGAACAGACACATTTTGTCAATTTTTGGGGGTTTTAGTTTAATGTTATTTTGAAGGATGAAGGAGAAAAATAATGTCTCTGTGTGACCTGAGAAAGGGATTTAAAAACACTTACTTTTTTTATACAGCTCCTGCCAGGTTTCTAGGCAGTTGAGAGCAAATGATTTTAATCTTGGTTTCTCAATCTAAAATGGACCTGCTGATTCCAGTAATTCTGCAGTAATTAATAATTAGCTAATATGATAAATAATATTTCATTACAAAGGTAGTAACTACTTTTCATATTTGTATAAGATTTATACGTATTATAATATTTCTAAATAAAAATGGAATGAAAACAAAACCTTTTGCCAAAACTTGGCTTATGCAATTTCCATCTTCACTTGTTCTTCATAGAATGTGTAGCAATGTGGTCTAAATTTACATGAGCATAAAATCCTTATGAGGATGGATAGGAAAAGAACAGTGATAACTATTTCAGTTTCTTTATTGGTAACACCAATAAATAGACAACAAGATGAGCTAGATCATCACCATGCAAGGGAAAGCAAACATATGTCAGGTACTCTTGTGGTTTTCTCTTCTGATTACTGGCAAGTGGAGATATGACAACATCCTATAGGACAGCTAAAGCAGCAGTCACCAATAAAATAATAGCAGTGGACCCGCAACTTCCCAAAAAGCTTGAGCAGACAGATGATCTTATGTTTATACTTTGTGTGAGACACCTGACCTCCAACTATACAAAAATAATAATGTAAGGAATGACTGGTGTGTACCCAGATCCTGGGCCAGTTTCTAGAATGCCAGGTTTTCCCACCCTGGATCTCACCTGCAAATTTTTCGCTTAACTTTCATTCATCAAGATGGCGCACAAAAAATGCTGCACTCTGAATTTGAGCTGCAAAAACCCAGCTTTTGCTCATATGTGTCTGCAGGGTTTTATGCAAACAGGACTTTCACCATTTCCATAGAGATCTCGTCTTTGACAAATAGGTATTGTACTTTGAAGCTAACCCGACTTCTAAGTTTTACTGAGAAACATTCAGTGTTCTAAGTGCAGATGAAAATTTCCGCCTATTTCACATCTTCTCCAATTCAAGGCATTGCCAATGGTGTTGAGAATGACAGCACATATTCTGTGACTGAATTTTCAACAGCCTGTTCTTAATTCTACGCAATTGGGCCCTGGTTTAGACAGAAGTTTTCAAGTATCCCCTATGAGACATGGAAACAGATAAATAGCTAATGTAAGAAATAGAGAGCAGATAATTCTAGTAAGAAAAACCATGTCCACTCTAGGGGAAGCATTAAGGGCGTTGCACATGAATTAAGACAGATCTCTACTGCCTTTCATCCATATAACTGATGAGGACAGAAGGATCAAGTTTAAGTGGTTACATTTGCTGATGCTGATGGGAGAGCAGAAAACATAGATAGCTGCCAGAGATGCATAGAAGGTAGAAAATTACTTCAGTTCTGGGCTGCAGACTGACTGCTGTATTTACTTGTTTCAATCAGCCTGATTATAAACTCACTCTAGGGTTTTGTTTTAACACAATGCCACTGACTCTTTAGAATTACTTCTAAGTTAGTCTTATCTTTTTATAATACTGACAAGAAAGGCTTGTAAGTTTGCATGAAATTACATTTTTGTGGAAGAAAGGGAGGAAGACGAACAGACCTTTAAATGAAAAAATAAGCAACCTACTTTAGAGTTTGGTGAAGTTGAGGAGTATCTTAACTGAGAGTAGGACTCTGGGACTCAAAGAAACAATAATATGCAAAACTGGATGTGCTGTCATGCTTTTATTTTCCAATTTCCTCTATATCTATCCAGTCACAGGATCAGTAAGTCTCAAAAGAATAATAGATTAAGATACTATCAGGTACTCCTTGATACATTACAACTGCTAGTATGAGCTCTGCATATATATGGCATCGTATATGTAGGTAAGGAGATCAAGATAAAATAAAAAGAGTGTTGGACCTGGCTGTTTTGGTGACCCTTGACACCGAATTTCTCCATGCTGGAATAGAGTTTTTTAAATCTCTTATATAAGCACTGGAGCTCCATAGACAAAAGTAATTGCATCAGGGTCTTTTATTGCATTTAAAAAAAAAAAAATCCTGGGAAAAAACCCAACAAAACCAAACCAACAGCTAAATGATAAATACTTTCTAGAATGGAAATGGTAGTTAAATGAAAATTAAATTCAGCTCAGCTCAAAAATTCAGCATGATACCTCCTAGAGTCTGTCGTAATAGTGGAAGTTTCAGAACAATAGCTAAATTAAAATTTTCAGCATATCATGGAACAGAAAACTTATTAAGAGGTCTGGAAAATTGATATTATTTAGGGTTTAAAAAAACATATCTACTGGATAATGGAAGATGAGTAAGTTCCCTAACCTTCCATAAAATAAAAAAAATCAATGCAATTACCAGAATATCATTAATCCATTATATCATAAATCATATAATTATTTTCATTTCATCATTCTTGTATAAACTGAGAACAACAGTTATCATTATAAATCTGGGATGACATTTCTTGGATTTTCCAAAAAATTACAGCTATAACTAACAAAAACCCAAGAATGCCTTCCTAAGAAGAATATTTAGATATTAAATTAATGTAAAAATAATAATAACAACAACAAGAAGAATAATGCAGCTTTCCAGACTTATCATTATGCACCATATGAGAAAAAAAAAATAATCCTTAGCAATGAGGTGTGAAGGTTAGACAATCCAAACCAGCAATTAAGTTTTGAGTTATGTGTGATGAATGAATGCTTTTGAAGTATGCCTGTAAACATACTTAACTTCCTGAAGAATTTCATATCTAATATTTTGATTCAGTTTTTTTTAAAAAAGGAAGGAGGATAACGCAAGCAATTTTTGCATAGGAACACATATTAGTCCAAAAAAGTGTGAAGTTTATTTAGTATTACTCAAATATTAACTTGTTATTCCTGTTGGTCAGTTGTTCTTTTATCTTACCATTTCCCAGAAACCTGAGACTTGAAGATGAACAAGCTGATTCTAGATAACTACTTGCATTGAATGAGGTCTTTTTACCACAATATTCTTACCCATTCTGTAATTTTTCTCTATTATTTTAAGTTAGTCTTCATTTTTCTTTGAAGTAACTGTTTCATATTATGACAATACAGATTGTTTTCTGGGTTTTTTTTTATTTTGTCTGTTTGTTTTTGTTGTTGTTGTTGTTTGAAATTATTAATGACTTTAACTATTTTTGAGGTTCCTTACATTTTTAAGAATGTATGGGGATAAATGTCTCAGACGTGGACACTATATTGGCCAGAAGTGAGAAATTCAAAACAAATTAGTAGCATTTTTGCTTGAATTGATTGATATATATGATACTGAGATTTAACAGATGTGTGTTATTACCATGAAATTATTACTTATTCTACAGGGTAATGCACAGCATCGCTTTATTAATACATGATTTCTTCATTCAGTGTTCAAGATGCAAGGTTTTATAACCCTCAATATCTTTAAACACGAGTATATTTCTTTGTTTTCACTCTTCCACATAATTTTCTGATCAAAAAATGTCTCTGAAGCATTTTACCAGTTGTTTTTCCTAAATTTATTTCCCAGGTTAAACCTACAGGTAGTGTGTCCTATCCTATTGTAAATCATGCATTCACCCTTAGGTAAAAAAAAAAAAAAAAGAAAACCAAAGCCACCTACTACATAAACTGGTTAAAAAAAATATCGTTGAGAAGATAGCAAATTCAGTATTTTCATATAAAAAATTAATATTTCTTTAATTAATTGTCCTTCCAGAGTCATGCAAGTCACGAGAAATTACCTTTTTTATGTAATGTATTTCTAACTTCATAAATTTCCTTGGTTTAGAGTATCAAAAGATTGGAGTTCATTTTCTTGTACTTGTTTGAACAACATTCAGGTATCTTAAACACTTTTCCTAACTGTCCAGCTTTAAATTCATGAGAACCTAAGGGAAATTTGCTGTGTCGATTGTGCCAGTAGTAAAATGGGCATATTCCCCTGAGATGTCTAGGTGAAGTATCCATAGTTGTCCTAGGCTTGATTCCAGAGTCTCTGTGGGAAATAAGTAGACGTGGATAACTTACGTTTAATAATGCTGTCACTGCAGCCTTCTCAGATCTCTTGTATTACAGTAATAACTTTGTGTTCATAGAAATAAAGGTCCTCATACATAACTAATCATAATTGCAATTTTAAAGGTTTTAAAATAAACACGTACTAAATTTGAAGCCAAATAATTTAGTCTTCAGTTTACTACATTGATGGATGACTTTTGAAAAATTGAGGATTTTTTTTGGAAGAGGAGATGCCGCATTTTAGAAGTTGATTTAGAACTGGGTGAGTTTTTAAAATTTTCCTGTACTGTTAAAATTTTTGAAATTATATATAAAAAGATCTCTTGAATATTTTGTGTTTTTTCTTGATATGGGAGTAAAATGTTTGCGATTATTTCCACTGAGAACAAAATTTCTTTTTAAGACATGCCTGCATATCTTTCTTGGGAATATAATGATTTCTTAAGGATTAGTGCATTCCTTGGTTATCTGACTCACAAACACTAAAAGACAAGACAAGGGAAGGCATCTTGCACTGAATGAAATTGTGGGCTACAGTTATATATATATATCAGGATATGACATAAGGATATGACAAAAAGGAAAATATTGGCTAAACAACTGAAAAGGATTTTTGTATGGCCTCAGTGAGTAGGAAAGAAGTAAAGTTACATATATATATATGCCATGGCAAATATGTCAAGGGAAGATAGCTAACCACATTCTTATAGCCAATTTACAACAACCCTAACAGGGAGAGTGAATTGTAAACAGATGAGGACATTCTCACTGCCAGCTGCAGCGAGACAGGGGTGTCATTCCACATCCCTGCCAAACTCTGTCACTTGCTTGAACTGTAGCCTAATGCAGACAAGGAATCATTTTCTTCTGTGTTTCCTAAGAGAGTTTCTTTTTTTCCTTTTGCTGATTTGTTTACAGCAGCAGTGGAACACAGATCTATTTTTTACATTTGCACATCTTTTCCTAAAAGAGGAAAGAATCCTGAAAGAGGAATGAAAATCTTTTGCTTCTTTTTTCTCTTCTCCCAGAAGTGAGAAATTATAGTCTCTCCACTCACAGAAGAGTTTGGTCGTTGAAAAGGAATGGAAATGATACAAAACATTGTTGCCTTTGGGAGTACTACACCCTATTAAAGCAAGAAAATATAAATATCGTGCTATTTATACCAGGAAAACATAAAACAGTGGAACGAATACAAATAACAGTTGTGAAGCCACCAGAAATCAGAAGTTATCTGACTGTATCTCTCCAAGAGAAAAGAAAAAAGGCTCCATTTTAATGTCAACTCTAAGAATTCCTACCTTACTTTTTTAAGTAGAAGCTCCTTCAGGGAATATGTAAACCCAACTTGAAACTCCTAATTTAAAATTCTAGTGCTATTTTTTGAGTCAGTAAGAATTTCAGAGTTTTATCCATGGAAATCTGAAAATAATATCTTAGAAGTACTGAAATACTAAGAAATTATGTACTATTAGATGTATCTGATGCAAAAGCACTGTAGTTATCTTTAAATCAACACTCATTTTCATGTGGAATATATTGGCTTGAGTGCTTCTGCTTTCAGGAAAAAATATCTTCTTTTTCAATTTTTTTTCTTTAGCGCTTCTAATACTAAGTAATAATAAGAAGTACTTTGCAGAATATTTAGTAAATATTCAATACTAGAAATCACAATCAACAGACTATTACAAGGACAGCCTTGAGAAATGAGAAAAGAAGAGAAGGAAGAGGAGAGCTGAGACAGGTATATCTCTTTCGAGAAAGGGTTGGAAACATTGCAATCTCATGTTAGCCGGTGTAATGCTTTTTTTGCTTTAGTGGAATGTTGTTTCAAAGTGTCTTCTTTGTCCAAAATAAAATAGTACTTTCCAGCAAAATCATGCAGAACATCTTGAAACAAAGCAAAGTAAAACAAAAATTAAACAAAATTAAATAAATGAACCAGCATTTATTCTGGATATGTAGAAATACTGTGGTAACTGAGTTTCAAAACTAAATCTCATTTATTTTTGTATTTTTTATCCTGATAAGGATTGCTTTAATAGCTGTTTTTAAACTTAATTGATTCTTACACCATATTACATATGATTTTCCACTATCTTACATTTTTCCTTGTGTTGGGTTAGATTACCCAAGGCAAATGCTTCAAAGCAAAACTCCAAGATTTCTATGTTTGAAGGCTAGCAGAGAATATATACACATACATGCATACACATATGACTCTGGAGACTCAAATATCTTGTTGTCTCCCAGACTAACACACTCTGACCTGTCTCTGTGATTTTGTAGTTTGTCCAGGAATGTGTCATTAAAAAAAAGCAAACCAAAACCAACCAACCAACCAACCAAATACCACCAAAAAACCTATAACTGCATTAGGTAGTCAAGTAGGTTTTATTGTCTAGTACATTCAATTTAAAAAAAAATAGTATTTTTATAATGACAGAATGTATTTAGCTGTTTTGTTGGATTCTTTTCTTGCCATGTTGCAATTTTTAGTCCAATTGACACATTGCATTTGGTCCTAGAAATCTGATGACAGAGACATTTTAAGCAATGGACTTTAACATAAAAACAATTATAAGTGACGCACAGAGGGTAAGAAAGAGCTTTTCATTTCAACAGCTCATTTGTACTAATTATGTCTTCCTATATAACAGAGGTAGGTATTTTTGGCCTAACTTCTGAAGTTATTTCTGAAGAAAATATTCTTCTGGATTGGAATAAGGTCTTTGTGATTTCCCTTAGCAGTGTTTTAAAGAGTTCTCAGCCATGAATTGTAGTGTGTTCCAGAGCCATGGCTGGCTTCAAAGATCAAAATTTCTATTTATTTATACAATAGTAGCTATAGTTTCGAAAGTAAACAGTCCTCAGCAGCTACTATAAGGAACAGGCTAGGTGAGACCATGTACAAGGGTCATTTGAAAATCTGTTTATGAGTGGGATGACTTTTAAAAATAAACAAGCCCTACACTCTTTGGTTGTCTGCCACTTGTGACTATAAGTGAACATTGCTTACCTAAGTTACAAAAATTTTAGAAATATTTGGAAAGTGGTTCTGCACCTAACTATTGCATGACCATATAAATACCAAGTATCGTTACTTTGCTGGCCAAGAAGGAGCAGAAACAAGCATGCAGGATCCATTGGTCAAATATGAATTTCCCCTACACTTCATTAAAAAATCAAGCATATTTAGACATACAAAGCAACAGAATGAATCATATCACATAACTGGAGAACAAAGAATCTATTTTGAAAACAAAATTCGTAATGAAATCATTTTGATCTACCAAAGCGAGCTGACACAAATCTTTTTTTTTAGATTCACTACTGAATTTGACTTGTTTGAATTATTTAAAGAGCTCTGCACTGTACTCACAGTAGGATCCTTGCTATCAGATATAGCCTTTCTTCTCCCTCACTTTAACTTAAAATGAAATGTAAAAAAAGAAATTTAAAAAAATAAAATTAAATTCAAATGCTTATCTTATGGAAGAAGATGAAAAATTTTAAACATATATTTACAATCTGAAAACTATGACATAGTTTTTAAGATTTTATTCAGGTAAGTAACAGAACGACTAAGAGAAACATCTAAAAAAGCCTTTTTAATGAGTTACAAAATGGATTTAAACATTTACATATATAAATGAAAAAAAGATTGTAATTTGAGGGATATATAAATTTTATTTAAAAAAAATGGAAAATTTTTGGTACAGAATCTCTTAATATATCAAGGTGGGGTTTTTCATAACCTCAGTGTTGTAAAAAATACCTCACAGAAACATTCCATCAGCAGAGGACCTAGAAGAGTATATTATTAGACCCATATCCAATATGTGATTTGCCTGACATTTACCACAAATCAGGCTGATCTAGGACCCTAGCAGAGTGACCATAGGTGTATGTGCTCACACAAGTGTTTGCAGACTGTCCTGCAAAAAGTCTTGCCTAATTTTGGCGTTCTATACTACAAACAAGCAAACAGACAAGAGGTTATTCCTTTTTAAACAAAGTCGAAAGACAAACCCTAGAGGGGTCCCAAAGAAAAAAGGGAAACCTGAGCAGTGAAGTAATATGAATTATGTGAGCTCAAAAGCAAGGAATTAATGAAAAGCCACTATTGCCATTTAAGCAATTGCATATTGAGACTCCAGAAGGAATCTGAGAAGTCAGAATTAGCCTGGAAAGTAACAGTCAAATCTCAGTGGTGGGTGCTATGCAGAGGGTCTGCACCAAGATATGTGTCAAGAAATCCCAAGACAGAAAAACTCTGTCTGAATTCAGACCCAAGGAAATGGCGGAAGTGCGTGGGGATATGATGGCTGGAACATCTGACAGCACTCTGGTGAAAGGCCAAGGGAGGCACTAGGCCAGCTGCCATCACAGCTAAGTTCACCACCTAAGGAGACAGAAATTCTTCTCTGCCTGTCATCAGAGAACTGCATCTGTTTCTGTAAATGATATACAAGACCTTATGTACATAGCGGGGACCTTTGCCTCAGAAACTGAACATAGCGCAAGGGAGTTGGGGAGAACAAGCTGTCCCTGAGGAGCAAGGCCATTCACACAATCACAGAGACAGCAGCTGTGATTGACAGGATCGGTTCTATCTGGACAGAAGATTCAGCTGAGAGTGCTTTTCTGTTCTTGTTTTAATGTTCTTTATCTCTACATCTTTTTATGTTTGTCTTCAGCCACGTCAGCAGAAAGGATTTTCTTTCAATCTGATTTATGCTGTAGCCAGGGGCTGTCTTACGCTAAGCAGGGTCAAGAAAATGGAAGAACAAGCATGGGTGACTCCTTTCCTATCTAATTTAGAAGACATGCATGATGGCTTTCAAACCTACTGCTTAATTCATAAAGACTCTCAATAAAAGTTTAAAGAAAGAAACAAATATACAAACAAACAAACAAAACAAACCAACCAACCAGACAAAAAAAACCCCACAACTTTCTCATTCCTTTCTAGGACAGGAAATGAATTTAAAGCAGATTATGTATCCTTAACTCCGGTGATGATCCCATCTGTGTTTCTCGAACTACTTATGTAAGGCTGTCTTGCTTATGCATAGGAATAATGAATATGAATATTTATCTGTTATGGAGGATGATTAATCACTAATCATTCTGCCCAGAATAAAGCTATAAAGCTGTTTCCAGTTTTCTTAGGAATATCTACAGATAAGATCCTCATCAGCAGTCCATAATGATGATGATTCACTTCCTCACCACACCCAAACTCTTCCCCTTTGAAAACATTCAGTCTTGCAAGCTCAGTGGTTTAATTTTTATTAGATCAAATATAAATAGATTTGTCTCCGCATGGAAAAAGTCCTTTTTAAACCAGGGTCTTGACTAATATATTCAATATTGACAGGGAAAAGAGAAGTACATGCCTAGAACCTAGTTAATTATAGTCAGTCACACCTTGTATTTTTTATCCTCTTTATATTGTTCTGTGTTATTAGCTAGACAGCCAAACTCTGTTGTGACTCAGTAATCATTTACTTACCTCAAATGTTCTAAATGGATAATTTCAATCTAAAATTTAGCTTGTTTTCTGTAGCTAACGTGCATTTCACTTTGGAGAGTCAGAGTGGTCTTAAAAATGTCTGAAAATAATTCAAGGTGTTTTACTTGAAACCTGTGCAACCTCACCATGGTCTGGGTGCTACAGATTTAATTATAACATGCCATTGATCCTCAAAACAGAAGGAGGTATATTGAACCACAATAATATCTATTAAATCAAGTAAATAAAAACACTTTTACTGTGGGTCTTCCCAAATTATTTTTCTCTCTTTCACATCTGTTAAAAGACCTTACAGATGTTTCTCCAGCTTGCAGAAATTCAAGTTTCCCATGCATAAACATCCTAAATTTAAAGTATTTTCCTGTGTACTTTGTATTTTTTCCATAGTTAAACTATATAATGAAGATATATTTTTTCACAGTGAGCCTTGTCTTGGTTTTAGCCAGAACAGAGTTAATGTTTTTCGCACTAGACATGTGGGGCGAAGGCTGGAGACATGGGCATGTCTAGGCTGTTATTCTATGCCCCCTCCCTCACCACTGGGGGTGGAAGAAAGGGACTCGCACTTTCTGGGAAGGAGGCACGTCAGGTGACTCCACTAGATGTTCTGTTCAACATCTCTTTCCCCAGCTCCAACAGGCACACTATTATATTAAAATCTTTATTAAACATTTTGAAAGCCCCAAGTGCAAAGAGATACACGTATGCATGTCTTTAGCAAGATATTTTAATATTTTTATTTTTATAATAACTAAAAGTAACTACCCATCTTTGAGGACAGGCTTGTATCTGCTTTACTTTTTTCCCCCTCTTTAACTCCATAAACAGAACCCTGTGCATCCCAACATCCATCCATTTGCCTTGACAAGATCATACCTTGAATAAATCTACAAAATCTGTCTTGGAACCAGAAAAAATGTGGTGTTCATGTGCTACAGATGAAACATTAAGTGTGAGAAAACTTTGTTCTTCCTAGGCACATGTTCATACTGTCATTTCCTTTTTTTATTGCAATTAAAGAGCTACCAAACAGCCTTGACATTTATTAGATCATATCCTAGTACAGGAGGCCAATTCTTGGCAGACCCCAAGTTGTTGGAATATGTGTTAAATTTGTGTAATATGGGGAAAAAATAAAAAAAGTCAGATTATGGCTGAATTTTGGGAGCATACTACCTGCACAGCAAAATCTTCCAACACTCAGCTGGTCCTTTGCTGGACATGAATCTGGTAAACTTCATGTAACTGCCTATGGAAACCAGAAATGCTTTGATCAGCATCAGTGATTTAAAAAGCCTTCAAAATATTTGTGTGTAAGAGAAATATATAATTTCACTGACAAAACTGTTTACTTCTGTACTGATGTCTTCCAGGTCATGCACTGTTTAACTGTGTCTCATACTAGAACAATCAAATAATTCTGTCAATATGTAGAGATTCATGAGCTTAATAATACCGTTATCTATCATAAGAGGGACATATCATTTTGCAGTGGTAATGAGAACTTTCCCCTTTAAAGTGATAAAGACTAATCAAACTCTACCACCCGTAACTTGGATGAGTGGGCTGCCCATTTAAGTACAAGATATTTCATATGAAAGTTATCTTTGTCACTACTGAAACCAGGTGGGTTCTTGAAACCAAGTGAGTTTCAGTGAGGGAGACTGATAGCACAGGGAATATGACTTGCAAGAGACACAAGGATTTTTTTTATTTTTTTTTTTAATGAAAAAACCTGACATTTAAACACCCAGTATTAAAATTATATAGGAATAAAGCTGACATTTGATGTCTAAAAAATGCTTATATCCTAAAACATGATGTATTTTATGTTCATATAAGATACTCAGTATGCTATATCATCACATAATACTGTGCAAAAAGCTTTCAATTTGACTGCAGTTTTAGTACAGAGCATTCAATATTCAAGATGTTCAAAGAAAGTTGTTTCGGGTCTAAGGAGTGTGTAAAGTTTGCAGCAAAAATATTTTCCCTATTTTATAAATCATCTTAAATTAAGCTGATTTTATTTAGCTACAGAACATACAGATTATAACAATATCAATGTACTGACTGGAAATCAGGTACAATTTACAATTTCTGCATGTGAATAAAGAGCTTTCTGCTGGTTGATTTAAATGTCAGAGATTTAAACATTCAAACATTTTTAAAGGGATCTATGTACTTTATCCCTCTTCTTTGAACTGCTGACAAATGTGTTTATGTACTTTATTTCTTCTTGATAATGTTATTTCATCTTGACGTGTTAAAGGATTGTACTTAGGAAGGTAAATAATTAGCCTTCAAGAGGGTCACAGTGTGTCATTGGCTTTGAACAGCCCTGTGAATTTCACAGAAAGTTGTGCTTTAGGTAATATTGATTGGTTTTGTTTGGTTTTGTGACATTTAAAAAAATATATGAATGTTCAAACACACACACACACACACACACACACACCCCTTCTTTCTGAATCTCCTGTTTTCAGTCATTCATGTTTTATTTATGATCTATGTGCTGAAAAAGAAATAAATGAGATGAATGAATTATATAACAGTACTTCGGTGAAAACTGCAGAAACATAAAAGGATGCTATAAAGAAGAAAGAGATTAATTGTACTTCATTGTCAAGGAAGACAGAACAAGAAATAATTGCCTCGAGCTTCAGGGGGAAAAAATGTAGGCTAAATATTAGGACTAAAGATTTACAGCAAAAAGAAGAGTTAAACAATGGAATAAGCTGCCAAGGAAAGTTTTGTAACTGCCATAATTGGGATTATTAATGGCTAGAACAGTTACCCAAATAGAAAAGATAGGTTACTGATAACAACATCCAGTTCTGCCATGATGTAGATGGATCTTGGTGTCTAACAGATAGATTGTACTGGTGAAATATTGGCCCTCACTTGGTGAAGCAGATCTCTTTTACCCAGGAGGTTTTGGAACATATCAAATTTCACACAAAAAAGTTCAGTCCATAAATAAATGAATAGGTCAGCTAGTTAAAGGTTTGGCTGGCCAAACTTCTGAGTGTTCTCTAAATATCAACACTTTCTTTATTCCGTGGCACACATTTCTATCTGTACCATTTCTAGACATTCTCTACTGCAGCAATGCTAGTATCATGCTAGCTGTGAAAATTTGCAAGGGTTAAGTACATAGTTCTGTAGCCATTAAACACAACAGAAAATGTCTCAAACAAGTATATAAACTCAGCCCAAATTTTATATCAGTTGAATATACTGCAAAATATTACTAGTCTTTTTATTTATAGTAGAAACTATGCTGATAGCCTTTGTTTAAAATATTCTGTTTGGTTGGGATTTTTTACAACATATTTGGAAACAGAACCTAGGTCAGGAATTTGGTGGTTAAAAACCCAGATATTCATGCTTTCCAATTTAGTTAATATTTTATATTCTATATGTCCTGCAGAGTAATATGAAGGAATAAATTAATGGTAGTGAATTTATTAGAAAATTGTTTTCAGACACAGAACACCAATTGTAATATCAAATCACCAATTACATGTTCAAACTATTGTCAATAATGTCACTTAATTGCATGCTGGGATATTAAATTCAATCCAAATGGTAAAATGGGCATTTGAGATTGATTAGTTTATTACATAAATGCATTAGCTGGTTACTTAAAATTGATTAGCAAGGTTTCAGTTCAGTGCAGGAACTTCTCTCTTTATTCTCCAATTACATCAAATACACTACATGCAACTGGTGGAATAAAAATTGCACTGGCCTTCTTCAGAAATTCTACCCATAAATCACAAGAGGCCAAAGACAGGATGTTTCATGAAGAAGTTTGGCTCTTTGGCTTACAGTACATAAGCGTGCTGGGAACTCAGATAGCACATCCTTTGCAGCCCTGCTTATTTACTAGGTGTGGCATCCAAAGAACTTAAGCAGAATGGTAAATTTTAGTTACCCACCTTGAAAAATCTGATCTTGACAAAAAGCCTTGTTTAGTATACATTTACTCTTGGAAAGCTGTTCAATGCCACAGGCTTTGTATTTTAAATTCCCAAGGTGTTCATTGCTGTATATTTCAGCATGTGTGGAAGCAAAGCCTCTGATTTGTCTGTCTGAGCAAATTTCACTTAAATAATGACTCAGCCTGATCAAGGTACAGAAACCAGGTATTGCTTGAGTGGAGAGTCTGTACTCTGGTGGATTTTAACATATATTCTTTGTATCAGACTCTCCATAAAGTAACAGTATCTGATATTTTCCCTTAAAATGTGACAGTGCTGACTGCTGGTGCTTGTGCACATATTCTAATTGACTAGTTTGAGACGCTTGAAGAAATTCTCCAAAGATCTGTGCTTTCCTCAGCCTGAGCTGATGCAATTTCAACGTGAAGAGGAACTAATAAGTGAAATGGAGGTTTCTAAAATTCCTCCTAAGCATTTTTCATGGACTCCTAGCATCTGCTAATCACATTACAATTCTTTTGCGATTAGTCATTCAAAAAAAAAATTATGACCTCCCCACTTGCTGTTTGTTTCCTGATGTATACAAGTTATTCCACTAGATATATGAACATTTATAATAACAAGAAAAATATATGTAAGTAACCTTGGTAAATGGCTGCTATTAATAATCCTATAAAGGATCTACAAATCTGACAGTTTTTTAACCTTGTTATTCTCATGATATACTAAATACATAAAGACGCAGAACTCTTTAGACAAAGTTTATCCCAACAACCTTCACCTTCAGTGGTGAAAAAGGAGAACATTATTTATTTAAGAACAGCAAATTTTACAGAAGAAATAATAGTCCTAAGAATACGAGCATCTCTGAAAACCTACCACACATATATAAGCATAGTAGCCACTCTCCTTGATGCTCAGCTCCTCAAAATACATTACAAGTGCCTTGAACAAAGGTCTGAAAATACAAAGGAAGATACTGGATCAGTTGCAATCTGGTTAGTTGAGGATTTTTTAAGACTCAGGAAATTAGACGAAAGGACCCATTCAAGTGCTGATTCTTCCTTTTGGAAGAAAAACTGATTTGGAAAATATCCCTCATATATATATCTCTAAGCTCTTAAACAATTTTTCTAATTTCCTTTGCTTAGGAATACTCCAGAAAATGAGTCTGTTGCCTGAAATATTTTCGTAAACAGATCTTTGCAATGAATACTGCAAAGTAATAGACAAAACCAAATTTGAATTAATTTGAATCATTATCAACACAAGTATTTATCAACAACCTGATTCCAGTAGTTTTACTCACTTATAAAAAAGGCCAAGAGATAATACCATATATCTTACTCTGATATTGTAGCAGTGTTAATATTAGATGCCTGTAACTACTATTTCATCTTTTAGTAACTTGGAAATAACAATTCATTAATCCAATCCAAGAAAAGGTGAGGTTTTTTAATGGCAATAAATAATTAAATCAAATCACAACCAAGCAAAAACCATATAAACAAAAATGAGACAAAATGAGGTGAATAAATTACTACTCACAAAGCATTTATCATCATCAGGTCAGAGTTCATTAACCTCTGCAGAACCAGGGAAACAAAGCATAATAAAGAGAATGACATGGATTTGTTGACTATTTTTAGTGGAATAAGATTTGAAAGCAATTGGTAAATAGTCTCATGTGAGCATTTGGGAATGCTGAACTTTTGGACTTATTTTTAATTTTATTTTTAAATGGAAAGAAACCATTTAGCTCTGATAGAAAATGAAAAATTTTAACATCACCAATTTCATCTGTATAACTTTAAGACATATTCTTATTTATCTACTCCATCTTTGAAAAAAAAGATTTCTCCTTAGGTTCATCCTGAGTGTTTTGCTGTTTAAAGATGTGTGAAAAGGGGATTGATTTCTGTATAACCGTGTTGCTTTACTAAATTATTTGAAACTAAGTCTAGCACTTTTAATTTTTTTATAATACTTTGTATCTGTTGTATGTTACAGCACCTTCTCTCTTCCTCAAGGTCGCTGTCTGTCCATCAGTGTATATCCAGTTCTTCTGACTGAGATGCAATAGATTCCCACACTGAATCACAGAAAATAAGCACAAGCAAGACTTTCTGGAACTTTAAAACGTAAAATTTTATTAACACTAGGAACCTTTTAAAATGTGGAAATGTCGCCATTAAAACTAATCAGTAATTTTTTCAAAAAATATTAAAGATTTTGAACTTCCTAATAGATATTAATTGCTATTTCTGTACTAGTTACCTACTTTTAATTTATAGGAGCATAACTGATGAGCCAGCTGATTCCAACTGGCTTAGAAATCCTAGATAATCTAGAAGTGTTTGTAAATTAATGCAAATTAATAATTTTAATTCCATGGACTTAAAAGTTGAGTTTCCATTATGAATCCCAACTTTGTAACCTGTTGTTGTTAGACTGCATTCATAAGCATATTCCTGAATGCTAATGATTGCTTATTTTGCAATGTACACAGAAGAATTTAAACTATGCTGGCTCATGAATATAAAGGAGAGGCTGAGATCCCACCCAGACTCAGTTTTCCTTCTTTTGTCTATGCACTATATACTTGAACTGCAGCTCACAATTTAGCATATTCTCTAAATTTTATTGGATCTTATTTTACCAAGAAGAGAAAACTATTGTTTGAGGATCTTGCTTTTGTGTAAGATAGCAGCAATAAATACACATATATGTAAATTATCATTCATTCAAAATGAACCCTTGAAGATCTTATTAATTGCATTATTATTAATTTATACTTTGGAATTCAATTATAAGATTAATCCAAGTTTTACCTGAATACTTGGGAGTGTAAATAATACAACCTAATGATCATAGTTAATACTAGATTGGCACCAGTATGCACAAAATTGTATGCATAAATACAAATACATATACATATTTTATATGTTTATAGAAATAAATATATATCTTAGGAATTGTTAAAATGCTGTCTGTTTTCAGGTTTTTATCCTGTAATATAGGTTATTTACTTTTTGCCAATCAAGTATGTTTACAAAACATGGCTCTTAGATTCTGTAAAACATGCTGATGAAAATCTTATATCAAGTTCATCAATGTGTCTTGAAAATTTTTTGTAGGCTTATTGACGGTAATGCATAGCATGAGATTAATCCCTTTTTTCCATCCTTTTCAAAATGCCTTTGTGAAATGCTTCTGAAAACCTTCCATATAAACTGGATTCCTTTCAATTTCATTTGATGAAGATTCAATGTTTTTCTTCTATTTTGATTATTTTTGTGTTTCATGAGCATATGCTTACTTTATAGATCCAAAGTCAATATATTACAGAAGGATGGTTAAATCAGTCCCAATGGACTTGCATGATGCTGCAGCTATGCTGCTTTGCAGACCCAACCCAGCTGATTTGATTCAAAGACAACTAACTCAGACTCTTTACAGTGAATGCTGCTCAGTTACTTTGTTCATATAACCTCGTGCCCCACACAGAATAACCAAAGAGCTTATTTTAAAATATCTTCTGGAAGAAAAAATATAAATTTTACTTGGTTGTTTTAATTCCTAGAAAGCCATTCTCATACATTGTTTTCTTCAATGTTGGGTTAAAAGGGAAGTTAGCAACTCTGTCTCAGCTGTCATATGCTGAATACGATTCTAGACAATGTATGCAATTAAATATCTAAAAATAAATAAATTGCAATCTATAAATAAATACTTTTTTTATCAAAATACATTTAAATCCTAAGTGCCCAATAAAATTCCTTACTTTGAATGAACATCATAATTTCCTTGATATTCTATAATTAAACACACTCTCTTTGTTGAACCTTCTCTGCTTTATCAATATTTTTTTCAATAATATACACTAAAACAAGACCCATGTTATAGTAACAACTCTACGGGACTCAAATGATACAGTGAATATAATCATCCCACTTCTACTCAATAATCCATTATTTATCCCTGAGGATCACATTTGACTATAACACGATACTCAGAACTTTCGTTCTGATTGGCCAGCATTTTCTAAAATGCTATCATTCATGTCACTGAAACACTAAATTGAAATCCATGTCATGAAGAGAGTCCTGTCATCACCTGAGTCTCTGGGATATTTTAAATATGGGTATAATGATATGTTTTTCCTGTTTGACTGGACCTTTCCAAATCTTTCAAAATTAACTGAAAAATCATCAACCAAGTTCTTCGTGGACAGAAGATATAAAGGCATGATTATTCAAGATCAGTATATAAAGCAATGTAGACTTGCACCACTTTTTACTGTAAGATTAAAAAACTTGATACTTATCACAGGGATATGAATATATCCTCTCAAAACACAGAATAACTTAATTATTTGATTCATAGGACTGATAATAGCTATACTTTCAACAGGTATGTGACCAAACTAATTAAAGGAATCTCTTGTTTGTTACGTGATTTTAAAACTAAATTTTATAGTATTTCTTCTGATCAGATCCAGAATCACAGGCTAAGGTTGGTAGGGGCCTCCTGAGACCAACTAATTCAACTTTCCCACTCAGAGCAGGGTCAGTTATAGCAGGTTGCTCATGGCTGTACCAAGTCAAGTTTTAAATATCTCACAGTCAAAAAAACTCTTCAGGCAACAGATTCCAGTGTTTGACTACTCTAATGAATTTAAAAAAAAAAAAAAAAAAAAAGAAGAATTTCCTGTATTTGCATATGTGCCTCCCTGCTTTTGTCATGTCCCTGGATGACGGTAAGAATAGGTGCTCTGCAGTCTTACTCTACCCCACACTGGCTTTTTATACATATCTTTCCTGGTGTTTTATTACTTACCTTATCTATAGTCTCTAGCATCCAGTCTAAGCATTTCTTTAGCTAATGACAGCTCTCCCTGCCCTCCATTACTCTGTGTGTTTGTGTCTGTCTATATCTGTGTTATATACAGTATGTCAAATGCTCTGCTCTAAACTAGCTAATATTTTATTATCAATTCTTTTCTTCCTTTCTCTGTTTCAAAACAGAAAACAAACAAATTCCCCACTCCTCCAGATTAAACAAGGCAGCAGTGTGTATGTTTTGATGTGTGTTTTGTCAATACCAAGACTGTGGCTTCTGTGGACCTTCAGGACCCATACTTTCTGTATTTAAAACATTTCTTAGATGATTTGTTTTGGTTTTCCTATTGCTTTCGATTAATGAATTTAGGTCTTTTAAAACATGAAATGACAAACATTCCTACCTTCATTCTGGTGTCCTAAGAGATGCTGTTCATCCATCAATACCATTTGGCTAACTTCTGAAATTGTTATGAAGACACCGGATTAACCTTAAGAAAATTTGCCCTGAACTTGGACTTGTTAGGAATCTAAAATTCTTTCTGAAAGGTAAGGATCAATTTTTTCTGAAAGAATCAATTGGCATATGAAAATCCTTCCTAATGACTTTTAGTAAGGTAGACCTTTAAACAATGCTAAATTACCGTGACGTCCTGTTTATTTTGCTTTTTCTTCTAAAGAGAGGGTCAGTATAGTATTTCCTCTTTTGATCCTGCATCAACAAGTGATTCAAAATTTTTTTCCAAACCTGATTTGAATGCCTTTGCTCATTAGATATTTAGACAGTTATTATGGACATTTCAGTGATACTCTTTAATATTTTTCTTGGTAATAGAGTACACAAATTTACTTCGATTCGGTGTTTTGAAATGTTCTGAATTCAATGTAAGTAAAGCTTCACCTTTCAAAATCAATATCACAAATAGCATTACACTTCATTTTTGGAATAGCTGATAATGCTATCAAGGAAAGACAATTAACAATAATGATAACTTGAACTTGTTCTGTACTACCTAGATGTTGTCTGAAACACATTGTCACTGGTTCCAAATATAAATGGAAAACTTTACTCTTAGTTTTCTTTTATCTTTTCTACTGCATGATAATCTCAATTAGCAGTCTAGTGCCTTTCGCAATTACCATATTTAGTTTGGAAAAGGAGAGTAGCACTTCTAGGACATGATGAAAAGAATGACTGAAAGTTTTTAACAGGATGCAAAAATTGAAATCCAAGCCACAGTAGCCTTATATTAGAGAAAAAGAAGTTTAGAATAAAGACCCCTATAGAGTATATCGATTTTACTGCTGTAGTTTAGGTAAATAAATGAGAGATTTATCTTTAAATTGTGAAAGACATGAATATTTTAAATAAAAACAAGTGTAATGCAGTTAAAGAGAAGGGGAGGCAGTTTGCCAAGAAAATGAAAACCTTGAACTACTCACTGTACAAAAGCAATGTGGGTTTTAATTCCTTCACATTTGAATTAAGACATATGTTGCCCCCTGTTGAAGGCATCCTTTATCTGGCTGCTTTTTAAAATGCTATGTGGTCTTGGACAACCTCTAATGTTACCTTTACAGTACAAGACAGCATTATAACGGCAAAAGGAAACTAAAACCTAAGAGCTTAGTATTATTCTGTGACCAAATTTGTTTGCTGCTATTCAAGCTGAATAGTTCCTTATACTGAAATTAATCCCACTAGAATCCCAGGATGAAATATTGTCTACTTTGAAATCAGTGATACAACTGCTGGATTTTAATGAATGCTGAATTTCATGAGCATAAACTATTTGGAGCAAGAAGAAAGAAGGCTTAAAAGCATAATGAATAATGTTGAGTTCATGATAAGTGAAATTCTGATTGCTGCTTTTTAAGTCTGCCCAATCACTTCTCCTTTTAAAATGTTATTTTTAAAATTAATACCCTTGCAATTTTAAACAGATAGTATCTAAAGGATTCACAGCTGTATGCTCAAAGTGCTATTGGTAGAGGCAAAATCAAATACCTCTTTCCACAAGTGATCTTTACATAAGGTATTGCAACATGTATTGACTCCAACTTTGAACATTTATCAAGATGCCTCTTCATTGTGACTCTAACATCGTTTCTTGCTATTTTCTGCACAAAGCACGGAGGGACAAATAAAAAGAGGAATTCTAAATTTGCACTGAAGAACCTATGCTTTCTCTAAAGGAAGCACGATGTCTGGACTCTTCTGCAGCACAGGAAATTATTTTCTAAAGACAGTGTTTATAAAGTTGGTCAAAAAGTGAAGGAGAACATTTACTTCATTTTTTTTTTAATTAGAAAAGGCTCAACACAACAGGTCTTCAGAATATGAATTACATCCAGATGATTCCAGCTTCTAGGCAGGAAGGAACTTTTTTTTGGGAAAACAATGACAGTTGAACTCTAGTTTTATGTGGCTGTTCACACATGGTAAAATAACATGGCTCACCCTTGTCTCCATTATGAAATTGAACATGGTTTACCACAACAGAGTCATTTAGCCAATTAGACCAATGCACTTTTGTCTGTATGTTTAGCAAATACTGAGGTATCATTAGAACAAAGTAGATGTGGAATGTTGTTTATACAAGGAGGTTTCTCCATATTTGAGCTACTCTTGGAGGAAAACAGGCTGTGCCAACAGCTTCTTCAAAACAGTGGCTTTAACTATTATTTCAGAAACCCTGAAAACAGTAAGACACAGTAGCATGGTAAAGACAGAAACTAAACAATAAAAAGCTTGGTTTCTAATACTGCATGCATATTAGAACAGATATTTGCTTAAGTATTTTAGTACATGAGAGAAACCTATTGGATAACTTATAAATAACACTTTATGAATTCACAGTTCAATCTAGAGAAAATAAATCAATAAAAATAAATAAATATCAGTATAAAACCATCATTCCGAGCAATAATCTTAGCATAAAACCAATTGAGATTCTGCATTCTTAACACTAGAATTTTTTTAGTAGCTTAAATGACAGATTTGTTGATTCATACAGACATAAGAAAAAGCTGACAGCATACAATCTGAAAGATTTCTAAGTGTAGCAGCACTGGCTCATGTATGTGCACTGTTCCCTTCATCTCAGAGCTGATTTAAGAAATAGGTTACTGGGTAGTATATCTCAGCAATCCATAACAGAAAACCAAGTAACCAACATAAACATACCAACACCACAGCCTAGGAACTCAGTCACACTACAGTTTAGTTGTGACATTTCTATGACTTCAGCATGGAATTCTCCATAAGAAAACTTTGTTCACTTAAAACCACCATAACATCACAAAAAGCTAACAGTGCAATATTTCTACACAAGAAACATGTTTTTGCCAGAGAAGGGAAAATCTATTTACTATTTTTATTAGAAAGTCAGATGCTATCTTAACCACGTTTTCCATGCATTCACAGGAAGAGAGATTCAATTATCCGTTTCCAATTAAATAAACTGTCTTTTAAAAATATGGATGTCCTCATTTTAGCAAATGCCATAATAACAGCACTATACATTCTACATGGATCAGTATATGCAAGCTTTTACTGAGGTTTTTTTTCATCCTTATCAATATTGTGGTATTCTAGTAATAAGACAAAAAATAGCCTCTAACTAAAGGAATTTTTGTGTCTGCTGTAGCATCACTTTTTCCATGTCACCCTCATTAAAGAGAATCAGTATCTGAGTTCAGACTGTGTTGGAAGCAGAACATTTAATGACCCGAGTAAGACAAAAAGTATTACTCACATTTGCGCTAGGGAACCCAGTGGTGCTAAGGAGCTTATGATGAGCTAGGGGAAATCATCATGAAATATGATACTGCATTCTAGGCCTCTGTTAAATGATTATCTTCTTGCACCACTTAAAATATGTTTTCCTGAGGTGAAGTCAATGAACGCAGTGGAGCAGGAGGAGGTCCATTTCTCATTGTCTTTCCATCTTGCCTTATCTTCTTTCCCTAATTTTTAAAGGAATATCCTATCCTCCTTCAAATAAAGTATGGATTAATGTAATGTAATCCCATAGAAATGACTATATGTATCTATAAATTCTGAATCCAATAAAAAAATGATTTTATTCTACAAATTTTTACATTCCCCTCTATTTTGTAACACTATAAAAGGAGCATTATTTCTGTTTGTTTGTTTGCTCAAATGATGTAAAATTATCTCCAGAGATTCTGCAAAGGAAGGCTATTGGTAAGGAGCAGATATGGGGAACAGGACAACACTCAGTAGTGCAAAACTTAGAAACATTCCACTTGATATTAGGTCTCTGTTAACAATCCAGGGGTTAATGAACCTTGGACAGTGAGTTACTGATGCTCCATTCCTCTTCTGGTATTACCACCAAGAACTGTTGAGCAGAATTTTTTTTTTTTTTCCTAATGAAGCTTCTCTGGAAGAATTAAGAGGAAAACAGATTTCTAAGAGCTAGAAGACCTTTAGAAGTTTTTAAAATCAGCCTTTGAGATAGTGAGGAAAATATAAAAAGTAAGAAACTCAAGCAAAAACATTTCCCAGATCATTAAAAAAATGAACATAGTTACCACATTGATAGTGTTATGAGAAAGAGCATCTAGATCATAAAGAAGACAGATGGGCTTGAAGCATGGAATAAGAAACAGATGGGGATAAAGATTTGCACATGTAAGTGAAGGAAACGTTTTTTAATGTTTAGGCAGAACAAGGGCCTCTATTTACAAGTTTTTATGGGGTGAGAGGACTGGTAGATTTGGAAAAAAAAAAAAAAAAAAAGACAGTGAGGAAGAGAATGTCCAGCTTTGAACTGATTGTGTCTTTTAGTGACATCAACCCCAAACCCCAGTGTCTTAATGTCTTTCTGATGTTTGTTTTCTATAATGAGTGATCTTAGAGATGGAAACTGATAGTCTTAGAGAGGGATATACTTTATTCAGACTGAAGAAAATTTGGGCAAAGACAGTGTGGATATCCACGGACTTTTGCTGGATTTTTTTACCATCACTGACAGGAAATGAAGCCCTAAAACAACAGGTGGAGATTTCAGTTTTCATGGTCCATACACTGGCTTGAGAAATTGTCAGATAGCTCCCATTATGCAGGTAAATTTTAAGATCCAAGCACCTCTTTATATTTGCATTCTAAATATTGGCACTGAGCTATCTGATATCAAAACTACTAACACAGTAGCCATTGGCAGGGCTGAAGACTGAAATACACTTTGTAAATCTACTACATCATTTGTATTCATCTGGCATGGAAAGCTGAAATACCATTTAATCCAATCTTCGACGGCATGTTATTTTTCATAGTTTTTAATGAAATATAAGGATATACATTAAAAAAGATGGTAGAGAATTAGTATAAATAGTATCTTTTCCAATCGGGTTAACAATCCCACTGTCACAGGGTAAGCAATGGAAAGGAATCACTGGACCTCACCTTGAAGTATCTGGGATGAGTTATAACTCGTGTTTCAAATTAAAAATAGAAAGCATAACATTTCAGTTGTTCATAAAAGAATTATGTTACTGATGCCTTGACCTAATTAATAAAAATGGAATTTTAGCTGGATCACTGTGATTGTGATACTTTTTCTTGCAAAAATGTCATCTATGATTAGCACAAGGCACTGAATATGGTGGATTATCTTAAATTAGATATATCCTTCAAAAAAGTCTGGAAATTACTTCAGAAATCTTGAGAAAGTTGTTAGGAACTCATTAAGTTAATGACAAGACAGGTCAGCCTAGGAGATAGAAGAAAACTAAGTACGAACATTCAAGAGGAGAAACATTGAAGGGTCTCACTGTGAAAAAACCCAAATAGGCAGAGCACAAATAGGCATATGCAAACATATCCCAACATTGCTGAAATATGGGTGATCTGAATGCAAAAGACTCACCAGAGGCAGAACAGCCACTCTACTTTCAGATTATTTCAGTTTACAACTGGGATCTTAGTTTTTCTTATTTTCTTTCCCTACTTCAGCAAAAAATGTAACTGAGAGCTTTTGTGTTTTAGCTTTGTCTCTCCCAGCTTTTGTAACATGATGTGTTTGTCTCACTCCTCACTGGTGTGACACTGACACGTCAAACAAAAGGGACAAGAGGAACTCTGCCATCTCACTTAATTGAGGCTGTGAATTTTAAGGCTAATCTCACAAATGAAGTTAGAATTTTATATTCTAATATGTATCTAATATTTCCAAACTTCCCAAAAAAATCCAGTGAAATAGTTCACATACAAATTTTTTCCAGTAAGTTCCTACTAATCACGTGCTATCAGCCAGCTGAGCTCCACATTAGTCTAACATTTCTAGAGGAACAACAGTGGCTGATCACACCTTGTAACATAAATCAACAGAAATTCCCTCTTCTGGGAATAAGAAATGATAAGTTACTCCAAATACTTACAGGCATAGGGAAGCCTCTGGAAGTCTTCTCTAGAGAGGAACTCAGAGAAAGTACTGTCATAAATACTTTTAATCCTTCTCTGAAATGTAATAGCTTTCTTTTTGTTGTCCATATAGATAGATAAATTAGATGTGTCAACTATCTGACCATCTGTTACTCCCAAATACTCAGAGTATGAAACTGCAATAATGTATCTCTAGTTAATGTCATATGCTGGACGAATTATATGTCCTGCTGTTGTGGAGATAATTCAGATAGAGGAGATATGGAATCTTTCCCCTACATTGCAGTGTTTGTAAACACTCAGACCCCCTCTCATATTCCTTATACTAAATTTAGGTACTAACAGATTTTCTTATGCAAAAGAATTAACAGAGGAAAATATTCTACAAAAATCAGTACAGGAATCCTATGTTTTACACTACTGAAGTCTTCAGATTCTTGCTTACTTCCAAACAGTCTTCTGAAAAATGTAAATTGCTTTGGAAGATATTAATCTATTATCTTTCAATTTTACATATGACTTTCTAAAAAAACAGAAATGATGGTTTATGCCTATGGTAGCATGAATAAATTTACTATTCTACATAATAAAATCTAATCTATCAACCCACTATTTACAGACACTTCTGAAGGTGTCAACATACCTATTTTTGAGGTCACCAAAAGGGAATTTCTGAGTCTATTTTGTTCCATTCATTAGAATGGAATGTTACAAAAGTTTTTCCTTTATTTAAATTACAGCATTTAGCTTTAACATCCAAGAACTGCAAATTCTATTCCAAAAATTTAAAAAGTCTATGCCTTTTTTTTCAAGTTTAAATTTTCAAAGTTTAAAGACTTCAGTTATGAGAAATATTCTAGGATATTAATATAATTGCGACTTTACCACCTAATTTCAGTAAATTCAGCAATTTGCATTAATAGCAAAAAGGGCAGAATTGTGTGATAATTAACACAACTTGGCCCACAAGAAATGTAGAACAGAATATCTTTCATGAAGAAGAGTTGATTTTTTGCATAGTTTCCAGATCCAGACCTGGAAGTCTACAAACAACGCACAATCTGACTAATCTGCAAACAATGCATGGAGCAGCCAGGCCCATAAACTCCAGCATCTAGTGCCTCTTCAGACGTGTGTAGGTGCAAGGGCTGTCATTTCAGAATGTGCAGGATGCCAATAGTGTATTTGACACCTACAAAAAAAACTACATCTTGGGCACACAATGCCAAGCATAACAGACATAGATTCAAACATTTAAGCAACAGAATCCCTTCTTGACATCGCAGGATTTCACTGGCCCTCGACTGGAATTTATGTTAATTCAAATTTCACAAAACATATGGAGATACCCACTATCCTCATTTTATCTTCTGCAGTGTACAATTTTCCAAGCCACTGTAGTTAAAAATATAATCTTACAATTTATATGTTGAACTTTACACACATTTAATACTGACTTACATGACTGGACTAAGCATGGCTATGGAAAAGTATTTTTGAATGTGATATTTCCTTTGTAAATTATGATAGAGGATTGGTGAAAACCGTAACAGACATTGGTACAAAGATCAATTCTTATCTAAAATACTTGAGTCCACCTTGTCAAACTTCAGATAAAACTCTTCATAATCCAATTATACAGAAAAAAGCATTTATGAGAACAAATTTCATTTTTTTATGAGTCTTGTAATAATCTGACATGCAAAATCTTACGTGTCATTATTACTTATGAATATGGTTTTGTTTTCAAGCTCTGGGACAGGATGGGTAAAGTGATCACTACACATTAAAAAAATATAATATTAACTTAGTAACATGTAGTAATTCAATTCCTTTCAACTATTTTCACACTCAGAAAATTAATATAATTTTAATATCAAGTGCAGATAACATACCTCATAAGCTGTATTTCCCCTGTAAACTGCTAATTAGTAGCAGTAGAGTAGTGAAATTAAAGATATAATATGTGATACCAAAAAACTTGATTCTCTAAAATTTTGTCAAGTTGTTTTTTTGGAAATAAGCAGAAGAGTAATGGGGCAATTGCAGTAAATTCAATTGCCTGAAGTACAGCTTAAAAAACATCACAGAAAAGGTGTGTCTGTCAGAGAAGGTCTTCTGAAATCAATCCTTTCAAGATGTTTGCACTTAGAAAATTGTCACATATTGGAATTTTATAACATTAAGGTCAAGCTGAAAATAGGCACAACAAAATGTTTAAGAGTCAAGCTGATTTCAACATTTGGAAGCATCAATGACAGCATTTCCTCACAGTTATTTCCATACAAGTTAAGAGGTTGAGAATCCTTCAGAAAGCTCTATTACCAATATAAACAAAAAAACTGTCTTCATACTTGTACAAAGAAAAAGCTTGTCAAGTAAGCGCTGACAGATACAACAATAGATGATGCTACATTTTCGTCATTTACAGTTACTATATTTATTCTGATTTCAAGAGTTAGAGAGGACTCTGCATATTACAGAGAACATTATTAAAGCTTGAGTATTTTCTTTAGACACATAATCTGAATATAGAATAAAGAGCAAATATAATGGATGGAACCATCTGTTACTCTGAAACTAACTCAGAAGGTTTTATTGCATGAAAAAGGACACAAAAACTGGTTTAGGATGTAGCTATGTTGTTGGTTTTTTTTTCCTTTCCAAAGAATTTATTATTCTGCCAGATACAGACCTAGCCTTTAAGGAATTGCTTCATAAACTTAATTAAACACATTAATCCTTTAAAAGACAAATTAATGTTCTAAGTGATTGGTACAGCCAAGAGAGTTGAACTATAAATTCTGCTAAGCAGGTGTATTCCATCTTTCTTTTCCTTCTTCTTTTTTTCTCCCTTTTTAATTATCTTGCTTTGATTCATGTCTTCTATATAATTTAAAATACAGGAAAATTTTATAAATTGGGAAAACTATCTTTGATTATAGCTTCTGGAATTTAAAATAATCTATTTTTGGGTCAACTGTAATTATGTGACATATTTGAAATATTAGTTGCTTCATTTAGTTGCTTCATCTTTTTATAATGAAATAAGATAGACAGTGGAAAGACCAGGATATCTTCATCTTAAGAAGATGTATTTGAAATGTTTCAGCTGGGATTCAGTTTTATTCTAACTTTAAAAAACAAGAGAAATAAAAAGAGAGAAAAAGAGAGAAGGAGAGAGAAAGAGAGAAAGGGAGTAAGAGGAGGAGGAAAAAGGAAGGAATGGACTGAGAAGAAATGAAAGTTAAAGAAAATAAGCAAAAGAAAGCAAGAAAAAAGGAAAGCAAACAAGCACAAAATAAAAGAAAGTTCTTCACAAAACTATATGACAAATCTTTGACAAGCAGGTTAGAAAAGTTTGAAAAAACAATGGTACACAATTCTATGGTACAATGAGAAATTAGGATTTCCAGCGAGAGTGAATGGCTTGATGAATGTGTATTTTGTTAGGTTCTAAGCATCCTCTACAGTGATGCCTACCTTAATCAAATTGTTTTAATTTTTCAAGACTACTAAATTCAGACAGCTAAACACTAAAAATATTATATAAATTCCACAAACTGAAAAGATTTTGAAATATTGTCTTCCTCCTTTGGGCAGGTAAATCAAAAGTTGTTGTTGCCTGAAACCATGTGCTTCATTATCTGTTTAGCCTGATGAGTCATCTGGGATTGCTGATCTTTCTACTTCCCTGTGTGGCATTTAGCTTTTCATCTTTCCGTTTTCTGTATGGATTGAAACCTAAATTTTCAGCTAATAAGGAGAAGGTAATGCAAGTTTCTTTGTCAGGTACAGTATTTTAGAAGTATTTGTAGCAGCATGTTGTCTGATGTGTTGCTGCACTAATCAAAATTGGTACAACTGTGAAGAAACTATTGGAAACAGGTCTGTGTTATTGAAGATCACACAGTAAAAGGAAATTGTACTGCAAGGTTTTTTTAAAAAAATAAAACTTCAGATGAAATTTCAAAAATTCATCTAATGTTTCAGAAAAATTTTCAAAATATGAAGACTAAAATAAGTGGTTTTTTTGTTTTAAGTTCATTTCCAACCTCAAACACTAAAAAAAAACAAAAAAAACCCCAAAAAACCCCTAAAGCAGATCTTGAAAATTGTGATATTAAACAGTAGTAAAGATAAAAATGGTTACATTTTTTCTCATCTAATAGATCCTTCAGGAGATCCTGAAGCCACAAAGAATATAAACTAGCATTTTGTGTATATCTGGAACAAGCCCCACACCTCATTTAACAAATACTAGTCAAAAGAACACTTGAATATGACATCAATCAGTTTTTATATCCTGGACTAATGGTCAGAGTCTTTTGTGGTCACAGTCATATGTCCTTGGAGCAGTCTAAAGGAAACTGTGAGAAACCTCCTCCTCATTTCAAAGGGATCACAGTGGTTAAGATTCTTATAACAAAAGAACGAGAGCAAATATAATTCTGTAACTATCCAGGGAATCTGCTCCACAGAAAACAGTGGGTATGAAATGCGATTGTCTTAAAAAGCATATTTTTATGCCTGTTTATGACTATTAGCATGCAGCAACACTCACATGTATATGTTCATGAACAAGTTCATACTTCTACAGCTTTTAGATGAAGAGAGTCCAATAAGAAAACTTTTAAGAAAAGTCACAAAAAATGTCTTTGAAAATGTTGTATTGTTTATAAGATATTCGCAGTTTCCATGAAGGTAGAGATTTAAAGGAAGTTTGCATTTGTCCCTCAGCCTCCATCAATAAACATAGTAGTACAAATGCTTTAACATCTTAATAATTGCCAGGCTAAATTAACGGGGTGATAGTGTTTTGATTTATGATTTGGAGGCCCGTTCTCTGTGCTGGCCTTCAGGGAGATTGAGCTGTCTCCCATATTCCCTGAAAGTGAGTCAATGACTGTTTATTCATTCCTTTGATTAGAAGGCTGCCCTGAAGCCAAACACAAGAGGCTGCTATAATAAATGCAAGACTCATATGCTTTGTTTTGCTTTCTGGATTTAGTGCTAAACATTAAAAGGAATTGGAGATTGATTTTTGTGCATGGACAAGTGCCAGATAAAACATCAAGCGAGTGAACGGCCTTCTTCATAGAAACAAGCCCTGTTAGTATGAGATGCCAGAGACATAGCTGAGGTTTAACTGCTGCTATTGAGCTATTTGGAGGGTTTTTTTTAAATGTCTCATCAACTGTTGAGTTGACACCTGCTCACCTGAGTAGCCATTTTGGTAGAAAATAATGAGTGATAAATTACCTTTCTGCACTAATAATCATGTTCTCTTTTTCAGACACTGAGAGAAGAGTACCTGAACATTCAGTTTTATTTTGCTCCTGTGTTAAGGAAACTTCCCAGTGTGACCATTCATGAGATGCTCTGGCTGTCACACTCCCAACACCAGAGACTTTGTGTGCTGGGACCAAAGCCCCTTCACCTCATGGACATCTCCAGTGATCCGACGGGTCTGTACTTGACTCCCCACACGTCCCAGTCACACACTCAGAACCAGGTTTCCTCACCAGCTCCACTCAGGTTTCCCACAGCAGTCTCAGATGTCTCATTCCATAAAGCGATTTATTCACGGCGCAGTAACACAGAAACAGCCCGAGCTGGTGCCTCTGAGGAGGACCCCAAACAAAGGGCCCATGGACTTTTACCCCCTCACAGTCCAAGCCCACGCAAATCTTGATCACTCCTCCTCCCGAGTCTTCAGCTCCTGCAGTGTCTCCCAGTGTCCATTCACCCAGCTGGCCCTTTGGTATGCAAAGATTGGCAGTTCATGGCCTCTTGTCTCGGGCTCCCACCCAGAGCTCAACCTGCACCTCAATCTGCATCAGTTTGCAAACTGAGCTACCTGCAACAGATTATTCAACAAAGGAACACATGTGAATATACAGGAGGTGGAAGAATGAAAGATAGATAAATAAATAGTTAATACATTAATGCTTTGATATTACTATCTTCCTGTCCCTTCCTTGTCTCACCAATTGGTGCTATAGAGGTGCATCACAAACTGATTTTTCAGATCTTACCTTCTCTCTACTCCTGATGTGGGATATTTTTTTTCTCTGGCAGAGCAAGCAAGTTGTTTCAGCAGCAGCTGACAAATTGGCCAATAATGTGGGTAATAAACACAGTCAGTAGTCATTTCTCCATGCTGCAATTTACCTGTGAAGTTTGAAAAGACCCTTTTCCCATGTTCTGGAACTCAGAAACACATTGAGTAACTTTTGCTAATGGAGTCTCTGCCTAAAATGAATCCAAAATGGATCAATCAATTGGTAAGCAAATTGTCTGAGCCTGAGGAAGATGCTTACCCCTCAAAAACTGTAAGGAATTGTAGGGAAAAGGAATTGTAAGGAAACAAAGGAATTATTCTCTATAATAAAAGACTGGACCTTCACCAAAAATTCTCTAGTATGGTATATTCAGGAGATCTTATTCTGCTGAAGTAACTAGGATACCTGGAGGCTTAGTGAAAGGGTGTCTTTGAGAATTACAGGACTCCAACTTTTCTTGAAAAATAAAGACAGATGCCAACCAGCTAAAAAGAAGAAATTTTTTTTAAGTGAGAAAAAAACAGCCAATGAAAAGCGGTTTATGGAATGTCAGGACTTTAAGGAAGAGAAAAGCAGGAGTGACTTGCACTGAGCTTTCAAAAACAGGCATGTGTCATTTGCAAATCAGCAGCATGCAGTTACAAAGCGGGACTCTATTCCCTGTATAGCTACATAAATGCAAAGATCCCAATTAGGCCTTGGAGTTTACCTGGCCAGTAGTGAAAGTCTCAGTATAACTCTTTGATCAGTCCTCTAGCATGACAATACATTCTGAAGTCAGATTTCCCCAGCTGTATTTATTCTGTTACTTATTGATGTGGCACTACTTTAGAGCTGTTGACCACTTTCTTTGAGCACTCTTCATACAACAGACTCTTTCTCATATTTTCCAAATCAAATAGCCTTTTTACTTTTATTTTAATGTATAAATGCTCTAATAGACTGACAGTTTTCAGGGATGGAAAGGCTTGCTCTCTTACTTTTTTATTCCTTCTTGGGCTGCAAGCACAACATTTTTTACAAAGTAATGGATCTAAAAGACACTCATCACATCCATTATATCAGATGTATAAAGAAATACAAGAAATTAGAACTTCAAATTAATATTTTACAGAAATTAATTTAATAGAATATTTTGAGGAATATATTTCCATGTCTGACAATTAAAATTCTTCTCCTTTCGCAATTATAGAATTAAAGATTTTTTATGCACTTGTAAATCAACAAATTACAATTGTCCATAATGAAAGATATTAGATTTTTTATTCAAGTTAATTCCCCACTTTGTTTAGATAGAAAGATCTGTAAGATTTGATCATGCTTTCTTTAACTTGCTGCAATGTTTCTGGCCTAATGTTACTAACATTACTCTTAGTTAAAATGTTCTGGGATCAATTAGGAGCCGTACTCTTGACTAACGAGTTTTTGGTCAATCGTTCAATCATAGCATAGCGAGGGCCAAATGAACAAGTATTAATTGTAAAGTTTTGATATTTGTGCCCATCATTGTACCTAGGGTATTGTGGGCATCATCTTTACAAAGCAGACTGGAAATGTTATATTGCAAGGGTATGTCATTGAATGCTTGATGCATTCTTACCAGTTTCTAGAAAACACTATGTTTAATGAAGGCATATATTCTTTGAAGCATCTGTCTAGTCTTTCAGTTTGTTTTAACTTTTCAGAGGAAAGCTACTTAAGGGAACCTAGAACACATGTCAAAGAGTGATTAAAGAGCTGATATTGGACCCCGTGCCACCAGTTGAGGGTGTGCACATGGTACAAAGAAAGCAAGGATTATGCAAGGAAATGGGATGGATAGTAAGCACAGGGAAATAGAGAAGGGTTATCAGAGAGTTTTAGATGGTAAAGAGCCACCTGCGTGATGGAACTTAGAAATCCTTCTGTGAGTGGCATTATCTAATAAAATTACATGTTGAATTTCCACTTTCACACCACTGCTTCTGATAACGTTGAAATAAAAGCACCTGAACATTTTCTAGTATAAACCGTAACTTGTATTAAAATAAATTAAATCGTAGGTTCAGTCTATCCTAGGTTTGATCTGAACTGATTTAGCTCGGGTGCCTTACAGTATAAGCTTTTGTAAATTAGGTCTTTTCTTCATGAACTTAGAGCAGTTTACTAGGATCTATGCACTAGATAAGCAGGGCCATGCCTGACATTCTGGAGTGTTTTCTTTTTGTCCTCCCTGGAAAATTTTATTTCTTTAAAATTTCAATATTTCTATAAAATCCTTTCATGTTTATTAACCCTGTTGCAGGCAATGAGATTATCACTATTCCTTTGAAGAAAAGCAACTTTCTAGTTCATGAGATATTGCTGATATGTCTGCTCACTGGTTCATTGAACTCTTGGCTTCTAAGTTAAAAATAGAACAAGACTAATAATTAGAAACAATTTATGATTAGTTTCAGCACTAGTATTATTTTTACCTGCAAAGCAAAGGAAAAACAATTTCAATAATTTTTCACTTACACAAAAGTAATATTAAAAAAGCACCAAATGCCAAAGAACATATCATAATCTTTTGCTGGCATTGTCAGGAAGACCTCGGGGATTCATAGTCTTTTTCTGACTCCATAGGAAATTGATGATAAAAATAAGTTGCATGAATGGAGCAGTATCAGATAATTCTTTTTTTGCTGCTGTTCATTAGTACATGGAAGGGGCTTGGTTCTCACAGTTGATTTAACACCCTTCATGCTCATTAAATGCAAGAACTCTATCTTCAGGAACTCATCATTATTGTAATCACTATTAAGTTCAAGTCAATAAAAAAACTTGCAAAATATTATTTTGCTACCTTTTCAAATCCATGTCAAGGAAACACCATCTCACAATGCTCCTTGTTGAATCTTTCTAGGGAATAAGTATGTCTTCATATCCTTGTTTTAACAGCTGCTGATAACAAGATAAAAGTCTGGTAAATTGCTAAGAAGAGGAAGAGGAAATACGAGTCAAAGCCTTTGATCTCAAAGATGCTGCTTCAAATTCAGTCTCAAAGAGTACTGACTGAAAGTTATTATCTCCTAATGACTGTTCAGCTTACGTAAACTTGGTTGTGTGCATCTCTCTCTGAGTTCCTGGTAAGTAAACAGCAGCAGCAGAATTAAACCCCGATGAATCCTCTACAAAGGTCAAATATATAACAAATCATGGAGATAAAAACCCACTGTCAACTATAAACCCACTTTTTAAAGCAATGATTTGAAATGCTGTTGAAGAAAATGAGGTAAAACTGAACAGAAAGGATAAAACATGGCCTGCAGTTAAACAGGACATAGTACAAGCAACACCAGTAATTCAGTGTTTAGATCACCAGACCATTATCTTACATTAACATGACTGATTTTTTTACATTTGAAAGAGCTAATGAGTTACTTACCTCAGCTTGTTTTCCCTTATATTTGCATGAGACAAAATCACTCAATATATCACCATGTGTGATAAATCTTCTGGATTTCTGATAGAGAATTTTTTAGCCTGTTTGATTCCTATTCAGCAAAACATAGTTTTTTCCATCATTCCCACTAACTTGGAGCAACCCACTCTTAACAATCCCTTAATCATAGTTTTCAAACCATGTGGTGACAAACATGAAATTTCAGGTGTCTATATCTACAAAAATCAAAATGTTCACTCTAGGTGAAAGGGACTAATTACATAGTACTTTTGCCTTCATATATGAACTGATATCTGGACTTGAGAACTACAAATAACTATTTGTCTGTCTGAGAAAATTTGACAGTAACAGTTATAGAGCCAAAAGGATGATCTGTTCTCTCCTCCAATGCTGTGTTTATTGTCCTATTTGCATCTAAAAGCTATATTGAACAGTGGGGAAAGAATTCATAAACTCAGTCCTGCTAAATCTCACAATTTTTCAGAAAACCCTAAGTGCAAATCTTATCCAGCGCTTTAAAAATTTTACAAAGTTAGTAGCTTTTATGGCTTTGATGAAAACCAGTGAAAGTTACTGCATGATTTCTTGAGTGTTCTTTTGTTTCTTTTCTTTTATTCCTTAATGATTCTTTGCAAGTCTTGTCAAGATACATCTTAAGTACTTTGTTATTTTCTGGGAAGAGGGAGAAAGGAGAAATGCCCACACTTTTTTTCCTTTTTTCTTCCTTTCTTTCCTCCCCCCTTTCTTTTTCTCTCCTTGGTAAATTGATAATGTTATGTAGAGAATAACATCCTGAGAAGTAGCTCTTAGCCATAGGAAATAAAGTTTTATAAGAAACAAGGGAGATGAGAAGAGCATTATATGACTGTTGGCATTATAGCTTGGACTGTTAAGAGCAAAGTGATGTTCTTGAGCTAAAACTACTTTACAATCTTATGGCATTCGTCCTTCTGGAGCTTTAGCTGTTCAACACATCCAGTAGCAGGGCCTCTTAAGTCCACTGCATGAAGGTAAGTGGAAAGACTTTTTTTTAGACTGACTTATGAATCAATGTGAACTCAAGAACAGCTCTGAAATCCTGAATTAACCCCTAGTTCTAATTATTAAACTGCTTTATTTCCCACCTGTAGTCAAAGATCAAGACATTGAAAAGAGCTCTTTGTGCATCATACAAAGAATTGCTGCCCTTAGCTCATCTATTGCACTGGTGACATTTCAATATTTCATGATGTTTCTTGTTTCTCTAAATACTCTGGCATTGGCTGCTCTTGTTTCTTCCCTAGCTCCCTTCTGCATCCTTTGGAAATGACTGGGAATACGTGTGACAGTTATTTTTCTGTAGGGTATCATACTGTCTCCTTAAGCAGCTGAGCCATGGATGATATAAAGAAAAACCATGATTTTATATCCTAGTTTCTAAGGTAGTTCAGGGTCTTAGCAACACAGGAGGAGAGAGATATGACCTAACTCATCTGTCCCTAAATTTCCACTTGGTATTGCTACAAGTGCTGATAATTTTGGCAATGCAGAAGTTGATGACTCTGCTGAATGCCAGGAAGGAATCCACAGGAAGCAGTATAGAGAGAGGTGCTGATTATGCAGTTAGTACTTAACAAACACAAGATGCAATGCTTTGTGATTTGGAACCAGTGGGTCAAAGCCAGAGGGTGTTTGACACCAGGATTAATTTCAGGGATTAATACCAGGGATATCAGACATAAATATTAGGGTTATGCTGTTTTATGATGACCAACAGAAAATGGCATCTAACACATCAAAGAAATGAGGCAAAAGCAAAATTTGGAAGGGTAAAAAGGTCATGCTCTTGCAGACTTCCAAGTTCCTGGTTTCCATTACATTTTTATTATTATAATTTTTGCATGACTGTAGCTGGATGTCTCATTTTGAAAGCTGAAGAAAAAGTTTCTAGCTGCAGTCAGACAGGAAACCCTCCTCCCACAAGCTCAACAATGCCTCATAAAAATATCAGGTCACAGATTAAAACAGAATGACTTTAAAGTTCAAAAATAACAAGTCTTGCCTCAGTATGTCTGGCATTAAAAATAGGTTTTAACCTGCTTAAGATGGAAAGATAATATTATTTCTATTCTCAAGTTATTTTTCTTTCTCCTTTTGATCTAAAGTAGAAAATTGACTTTAAGTATTTACTAGAGACAACCAAACCGTGTCTAATGGACCTTTTTGGCTAGCCATACTAATTTGTAATAATTTTTTTTATATGAATGATAAAAGTCCAAAGAATAACTCACAATTCTAATTGGTGACATTTTTAATATTTCTTATTTTATCATGTGGTACTAGTATGCATCCTCACAAGCTCTAGATGCCACTTTGAATTTTCAGCCAAGTCTTCTGCTAGACTGCACTTGAATAAGGTTTACAAGAAGACTTTGAGGTCACTGGGTCTGTGCATGAACACAGACCACAACTTTTTCAAAAACAAGAAACATATTTTTCGTGTAAAAAAACACCCCAAAACAAATCCAACTTTAGATTTTTAACTGAAAAATTTTACGTAATAGAAAAGGTGAGTCACTGACATTAGAAAATATATTTTCAATATCTACTCTCCCTTCCTATTTGCAGATTGTCCATTTTCACAAATATGTCCATGGTTTAGGGACTGATGTATCCTGTAATCCACCTTTCAAATTGTAATAGTTATAAATCAGTATCTCAGCACTGTAACTGGCCCTCAAAGCCTCATGGCCTATTTTTGGATTCCTGATTCAACACATTTTTTTTCTATTAGACTAAAATATTTCATGGAATGTTTCTTTCCTGGGCTAGATTTTTTTTGCTGTAGTGAATGACTGTGGATACAAAAATGCTGTTAACAAGAAATCTTCCTGCTTCTTTCTAAGCCCATGAGATACTTTTCTCTCTCATGAAGATATTAGTAGAGTTCTATAAACTATGAACACCTGAGACATTGCAGAGCTTTGTTTATGGTACACTAGAAAAATATTTTGACAATGGATGTTTAGGATTTTAGCCAATCACCCCAGGTGGTGGCTGATCCTTTGTCCAATTAGACTATGAAGAAAAAAGTCTATAAAAGAGTTTGTAAAATAATTAAATAAATCAATCTTGGTGCACAATTCCTGCCTGCTGGATCTCTCTCCTCTCCTCCCTACGGCTGTGGGATACAGTAATAAATGACCAAGTGCAAAGTAGACACAGCTCCAGTGGAATCTGAATATTGAGGCAGCTGCCTCTCTGTCTTCATTCTTGCAATGTCAAAAGTGCAGGTGGTCCCTCAAACTATTATCTCAGTATCATGATAGTCACTCAAACTACTGCTAGTACTTCATCCTCAAGTATAGGACATGGCAACATATCTCGTCTTCTCTTGCAGCACAAAACTGGCTTTTTTTTTGTCCTTGTACAATTATTTTCAATGTCCTTCTACCACTGCTGAAACGAATCACTCTCCCAGTCACCTCTGAAAGATCAGAAAGAAATTAGGAATCTGCAATAAGATTCTGAGAGCTGCCAGTGCTGCAACACATTGCGGAGATCCTCTGGGCTCCCATCAGGCCCAGTGTAGGAGTGTAGCTTTGTTCATCTGTTTGTCAATCTGACAAGACTGAAAACACATCTGATTGGAAATTCACTTCAAAATCTCCCAACAACTGCTCTAATACCCCTGATGCTTTTTCCTGTTGCTGAATGCTCCTAACTCAGGTGTATATGACTTTCCTAATCACTCGATTCTCTTCAGGATAAGGATATTACCAGCCATAACCATTTCAGAAGAGGCAGTAAGTTAAACCTCATTCCTTTAACTGATCTAATCTTTAAATAGGGAGACTTGGAGCAGAATTAGCAAGCAGAATAAGACCTAGGCAGTTGAGTAAAAAGGCTTCCTCTTTCAAGTTTGAATCTGAGTCCCTACACCCTGGCACTTCAGGGAGAGAAAGTGCTAAACGGGTGGGAGTGACCAGAACAGTGTGACATTTTTTTGTGTTCTCCTACACCTACCCATTTGGAGGTTATAGAACACTGCCGAGAGCTGTGATGCTCTGACAAACTTGTAAATGTGTAGGCTTTACTGTGTTTCACCTTTTAGTAGCTATTTTAATGACCCTGAAACTTAACTCCTTGCATTAAATTTCGTACTATTTCTTATCATAATAATTATTAATTTTCACATACTGGTAAAATAAATATTTCAGATAACCAACACAAATTCCAGTTGTCTCTTAGGCTGAAGAACAAATGGTTAGGGAAGGAGGACAAATTTTAAGTTGATTCATTTTAGATGATGCATAACATGTACAGTACAAGGACACATTAAGTAGGAGACAGTTCTTTCAAATGTGTCACTCCAAAGAGATGACTCAGATACTCAGTTAGGTTGCTCTTTAACTGCCATTCTAAGCCACAGCCTAAAATCACAGCATGCATGGTTACAACCTTCGCACCTTAACATACTGACAAGATCCTGACAGCTTCCTTTTTGAAAAGTTTAATACCTTTTCCACCTACTAATAAAAAAAAGCATCGAAGGAAACTGAAAAAAAAATATTATAGAAATATGAGAAAGTTCACTTGTACAAGACTATGAGCTACACCAAATTGTCACAGTGGAAAAGCATATATAGCTTTCAAAGGAAATTAAATTTCTTATTTTGTTCAATTAGCACTTGATCTATGTGCCTCCTTCCATAAATAAATGTAGTTTTTTCAAACAGGGCTGCCTTCGGTAGAGCCTGATTGTTTTCCTCTGAAAAAAGAAAAAATGTTTCTTACTTGAAGATCATAGTAACACTGGCCAATTAGAACTGCTTAGGCAACCAGTCAAAATTACTGAGATTGGCTCCATGCTTTCAGAAATCAGGGAATCCTCGAATAGCTCAGATTGAGAGGGACCCATAAGGATCATCAAGTCCAGCTCCCTGCTCTTTTAGTTCTGCCTAAAACGAAACCATATGACTAAGGTTGTTGATCAGGTGCTCCTTGAACACTCCAGTTCAGTGACGGACCACTCTCTCAGTGTAGAACCTTCTCCTATGTCCAGTCAAAACCTCCCCTGGGTAATGAACCTTGCAGATTCATTCCATTCTCTCAGGTCCAATCACTGGTCACCACAGCATCTTCCCCCCCACTGCCCCCCTCGAGGAAGCAGTAGGTGCCTTGAGATCACCCTTCAGTCTCCCCCAGGCTGAACAAGCCTATTGACCTCAGGCGCACCTTGTAGACCTTTCACAATCTTGGCTGCCCTCCTTTGAACACACTAATAGTTTAATGTTTTTGTTATACTGAGGTGCCCAAAACTGCACACAGGACTTGAGATGTGGCCACACGAGTGAAGTACAGGGTGGGACAATCACCTCCCTCGACTGGTGGGCAGTGCTGTTCCTGATGCATCCTGTTACAGTCATGTTCAACTTGCCATCAGCCCAAAACCACGGATCTCTTTCTGTGGGGCTGCTTTCCAGCCTTTTGTCCCCTTCTTTATATGTATAAGCAAGGTTACCCTATCTCAGGTGAAAAACGCAGCACTTTCTGTTAAATTTCACACAGCTGGTAATTATCCAACTTTCTAGTCTTTCCAGGTTTCTTGAGGGACTCTTGAGTCCACAGCTTCTCCTAATTCAGTATCAACACTCATTACAGTTTACTTCTAAATCTCCCCTACAGCCCTCCCAGTTACTTATTATTAGCAAGCTCTTTTATTTGAAATTGCAGTGCACCTGCTCATGAAATGTTAAAAAATAAAATTTTTTTAAAGTCTGGAATTCTCTTCGGGCTCATCTCACAGCACATTGCTCCTTGTGTTAGTACACAGATGAGCTTGACAATTAATGAGAATTTAGTAAAATTGCAATTCCATTGCTAGCACTAAGCTTTTCCACCTTTTCTGGTGGAACAGAAAGTTTTCATATTTTGTCAATGTGCTGAATCGCTTACTGCTTTACAGTTTGATTTCAGCAAGAGGACTCAGAATGATTGCTTCCCACTATTTATAAGCATCAATAAACATGCTTGGAAAAGTGGCATGAGGCAGGAATAGCCCTTACAATCACAAGCTACATTATTTTGTACCTTAGCTTGGTCACAGCTTTCCTTTCAGTACAGTAGGAGCTGGAGCACATTTGTGTTGCCTACGATGTGACTCCATATCTTTGACCTATAAATCACAATGTGTCTCTGAACAGAACTTTACAACCTCTGCACTGCACAGGGTCTTCCATAGCACAGAGTAGTGTGCAGGGTCTGGCCCTCAAATCTCTGTGGTTCCACTCCCCGTCTTGTAAAAGAAAACCAAAATTGGTTGCTGTGAATCTGAATTTGTTAAATATTTCTAGCATGCTTTAAATCTGGGAAAGTTTTTACACTGTCATTTATTTATTATCCTTGCCAGAAACCAGTGTTCTGTTTTCCAATAGCCATGCCCCTATGCTCTACACAGACATATGCAGTGGAAAAAGAAACCAGCTGTGTTTTACCCACTTCCAAACACCTTGCTGGAGAAATCAGCAATAAAATCACTGTAATGAATATTCTTACTCCACCCTCCATTTCCATGTCAGTGAGAATTTAAGGTTTACTTGGGAGAAGAATTCTATTTGCCTTACGTATCCTAGAACCTTCTTATTTATTTTTTGTAAATCAAATAACTCTCCTTTGAACCTTGAACATTCCCCAGTCCTGAACCAGACAGTCTTGCAAAATAGGCCAGTCAATCATGTTCTCTTTCTCATTGTGAGTAGGGGTAGAGGGAGAATAGAAAAACCTTCTGTCACTAAATCCTTTCCACCCACAGGCAAAAAGTCTTCACCCAATTAACTAACACCAGGTGCACACTTGAATGCATCAGAGGTATGTGGTATACTTACTGGCTCTGTTTCTAACTTGGCAGACAGACATGAAACATGCCCCTGATTAGCCTGTTTTACTGGACCTGCAGTGGAGGGTGTCTACCCTCTCAAGAAAAAAATTTTAGGTGTTTCTGTGTAAATAATGAATGTCTGACCATGCCAGACCCAGCATACCCTGTGCATTAAAAGGACTATCCTTTTTATGAACTGATCTGTCAAGATCAACCAGTGGCAGCAGCACACTGCAAAACAAAAAGTATCAGCCAGGAGTGACCAGCATTTTGTGTAAATGCTGCATATGTAGAGAGTACCAGAGTCCATCTCCATAGTGGGGTATAGACTACCAGGTTCCCCCCAGGTTTGACTTCTCCCTCATATATTTTTGCTCTGACAACTTTTGCTACCAGATAAAATATTTTTAAAAGTCTGGCCAAAAGAATTCCAGGCATACACATGTCAACCTCTGCCTACAACTGATGTAGCTCTTCTGAAGCCTGAAAATCCATCAGTTCAATTTGTACCTTAGAGAATTTTGAAGAACCAAACATTCCTGAAAATCAGATGGTAACATTTGTAAACCTAGCCTGAGTACAAAGAAATGGAGACATTCAGGATTAACAAAAAACTGTATTTTCTCCTCGATGTTCTTGTTCTTTATTAATATTTCACAAGCGAGGTGAAAGCTGACAAAATTTGTGAGTTCTTTCCCTGATCTCTGTGATAGCCAAATTCTTTCATGTAAAATGATTGGTTGATTTTCTTGCAGCAAAGCAGCTTAATCTATAGTGCTGCAACAAGTATGTGCAAGTCTTTACAGTTACTACACAACTGAACCACTTAAATAACTAAAATCTTATAATTCAGGATTTCTACCTAATATTGGTAAAAAGAACTTTCTCCTTCTTCTAAGGCACTTAGAAGCATAGATGATCAATACATGGACTAGAAGAAAAGTTATAGCAACTGAATATAGCCAACAAAATGAGATGTTTAAGTGATAAAATTGTATCAGCTGTGGAGTTTCCCATTCCCATTCCCAGCTAAGTTGCCCCATTCCAGGGATACAAATTTATTAAGCTATTACTGTTATTCTTTGAACTATTTTCTCTGCTACTTTATGGTACCTGAGAATACCAAAGCCAAAACAGAAGCCAAAATCCTTATTCTTCAATCTAGTCACTTGAGAGAGATATGAATCTCTACCTGCCAGTAACTTGAACTTGACCTTCCTAGTGGTCTACTACCTCCCTTAAATCATCAGCTTCCCCTTTTTTTTTCTCTAACTTGAAGATATCGAGGACTATGTTTTAAAATTTCAAAAACTTAAATTCACACAATGATTTTTTAAAAAAATGTGTCTCTCAGGTGAACTGAGCCCAATACAACCCAATCTACTGTGCTGTCTGAAATTAAAATACAAAGCACACTGCATGTATATCCATCCTCCTGCAGGTTCTCCTAAAGAGCTGAGAGTCTAATCTTTGTCTTTAGAACAGAAGAACACAGGATCATCTCAAAGATCAATCCAGTCTAGAACACTGCTGTCCACCAGCTCTAGGCATGTAGGCCCAGGAAACATATTAAAAGTAGGGCAAGAATAGAGTAATGCTTCCATGGCATAAAATCCCACACTGTGGAGATTTTACTATTAAAGAGTTTCTGTATAGGAGAGTCTCAGCTGGATCACTCTATTTAGTTTAGCCAAGGTTGGGTCTGTTTTTCATTAATTTATACAAATCTTAATTATTACTCTTTTTGTAGTACAAGAAATCCACAATATTTTCTCAATGAGTTCCATGGTTTATCTATGTATGTGTGTGAAAAAAAACCACCTGCCTTTGTTTTACTTTTCATTTGCTGTCAAGTAACATCAGTTTGTGCTCCCTGCTCTTCCTGTTGTGAGAGTGAATAATTTCCCTTGTTCATCTTATCTACAACTTTCTCTCTTTATATGTCTCTTTCATATTGTTCTTCACCTTTCTCTATTTGAGGGTGATAAATCTTAATCAGTTTAGTCTCTCCTTATCTGTAGTGTTGCCATGCAATTGCTTGCTGCCATTCACTGTGTCTGCTAATTCTTTCATAGCAATTTTGAGATGCAGTTAAATTTGGCTTATTTTCCTTATAAATGAACTGAAAATTCTTCACGATACAAAATATTAAATGTTGTATCCAAATATGTAACATCATATGTACTAAGCTTTTTGTTTATCAACTAGAATGTTTACATGCATTATGAGAATTCAACATATTGTCTGCCAGACACAAAGAAAACATCTTGCACAAGAATAGAATAACTTTTAAAATTTTTTGTCAACACAGTGTTCACCAAGACTGAGATTTTGAAGGGACATACTTCCTGTTAAATAGTATTTGAAAGTGTAACTATTAGTTTTATTCTTTATATATCTTTCCTTCACTAATCCCATACTGGAATTTTTCCCAATATTAGTATGTACTTTTGACCTACAATCAATTTTGGAATCACCACTGGTCATTTTTAAAAGTCTCCACTAACATCCGACTTTCAAATATGTGTCTTACTCTGTCTAAAAAAGGAATTATTTTGTTTAAGTAGTTGTAAACTGCATGCTAGAGGTTAGGAAAATCCAGAAAATATATTTTCTCTGAGGTATAGTTGGCACCATTATTGTCTCAATCTCAATATTCTATTATTTTCTAGTTTTTCTCTCAGCAGTGAAAGTCTGAGAACCATTAAACAGCTAAGGACAACAAGCAAATGCAGACAATGAGTGTTCTGAATCAGTTAATGTTCCAGGACAGCATAAGCTATATCCCTAAATAATTATTTAAGATTTTTACACCAGGATAAGTTATTCAGGAGCTGGAAAATACATCTTTTTTGTTTTTCAGTGAACCACCTTATAGTGATTTTGGTGGTGAAAGAAGTGATAATACAGATCAGACAAATGCCAAGTAAAAAGCAGTAATCAACTTCTGGGTCATATACCTACTGGTAAATGTAGTATTATTTCAGTAGACCCAGGGCTAGTTTATGCTAAGAGCCATTAGGAATTCAAAAGGATACCAAACTCTTCCACCTCCCCCTACAATAACATCCATATGGCTTTCTACATATTGTTGCAAATTCAAATCACTGAGGAATTTCATGCAGTGCTTTTATCCTCTCACCTAACAAATCATCTATAAAACTAAGTACCCTTCACATGGTATGTGTATTAAGAGGTCATCTACTGTTTTCACAGACAGCTATTTGTTATTGGCATGTTTAGGTTCTGCACATAAATAGCACAGATTTATAATCAAATATTTTTTTGCAAAGTCAAAACATTTAGAAGAACTGGATGAAAAAGTGATTGGAGACAAGTCTTTGCCATCTACTTTCCCACTTCTCCATGGCCTCTTTTTAATGGTAGCAGGCCATCTACAGATTTCTAGGAATTAAGTACACATCTACCCTGCCCACAGGGCAGATAAATCAGAGTTTATGCAGTGTTGTTTGAAGACTTTTTTATACTCTTATTAGTAGATCTAGAGGAAACAGAGTGGGAGGGAAGGAATAAAAGCCTGCTGATGCTGCAGGTTTCATCCTGTAAGTTCAGGCAGCTTGCTTGACCCCCCCGCCCCCTCCACTACTATATGTCAAAGGTGACATCTTTGCAACAGTTAAGAGTACTTTTTTCCTGTGCCTTGTGAAAAACATTAGAGCAGATGAATGAGTCAACCAGTCAGGGAAAAGATAATTCAAGATTTGCCTCTTAAAATGGACAATAGAAGGTGTTTTTGTAGCACTGTAAAAACAGGAGAAGGATATACCAATACTTCCCACAGTGCTACACCACATGCCAGCAATCTGTGGTTAAAGGACTCTCAGAGCAAGGTGCGGTTTCATCTTTAATTCAGTTTCTCTCCTTTGAATTCTACCACTTTAACCAATGAGGTTTAGAACCTCTATGAACTTTTTCCCCAAAACCTCCTAAGGCAGAATGCTTCACTTTTAGCCATATGCTGCATAAAGGAAAATCTCCTTTGGCTTGTTTCTGAGAACGATCTAGGAAACACATGTGATCAGAGCAAAGAGCAGATTCATCACCTAAAGCACAAACCTCTTGAATATTCAAATGCTTATCTACTTCAGAATGTCAAAGGAAGTTAATTCTGGAAAGGCCCTCAGAGCTTGTTCTACTATTGTATGCTGTTCATTGTCATTCAATGTCAGCATTAGCAATTATTGCCATGAAAGTTTGGTCAGATTTTAATTTCACTCTATTACTTTTGAAAGCTTTTTCTTTTTTACTATGTAAACTCTTCATGAAAACATCAAGACATAGATATTAAACTTGTTCAGCACCCTTCCTTAACTTCATAGCCCTGGATAAGAGGCTGACTTAAAATTCATCATTAAGGGTCATGGAAAATGAAGAGAGCTAGAAAGATTTCACATACAGATTTGGAACCACTTCATCTAAAAAAAAATCTGCTCGGAAAGCTAAGCTTTTCTTCCTTACCTTATACCACTTCTCTTGTGAGGTCATCTGAGATAGCACAACAAAAGTGTGTTTTCTGAAGCACTTCACATGAAAAACACTGTTCTATTTCTTTGCATGAGTAGGGAGGAAGGTCCTGGGCCAAGAGGGAATTCAGTGTTTTCTCGTGAGTCCAGACAGAATAGACGTGCTCTGGGAATCTGGAGGTCATTTTCTGCACTGTTGGTGGTGCCAGATTGCAGGACTCTGACCAGTTTCTTTTAGACATTCCACACGTGGGGCATTGATGTTTAATACAGAATTTACTTATTTTAAGTTATTTTAAGTTACATGGGGTTTTGATTTTATAGAGAGATGCAAGAATGGATTTGAATCACAGTGCAAGTACAAATTGTGCTTAGCAGACTGAAGCAATTCTAGCATTCATTTGAATCACAATAAAACAAAAATTTCCTGAGCGCATCATCAAGACACCAGACATTCCCAGCACTCCAAAAGATACAGGGGTTTAAACCAGATCAAGACCATTGGTCTCCTCACAGGTCTTTTGTTTGTTTCTCAGTTTGAATTCTCTATGTCACATATATTTTTTTTGCATATTATTGATTAATGAAGGGATTAACAGTTACCAAACATCTTGTATAGCCATTCATAGAGAGCAAAGTCTCCCCTCTGTTCTCCTTTGCTATGACTTCAGCATCCTTTACAACAACCATGATCAGTCACTCTGCACATCCTTCCCAAATTTCATAATTACATTGTCCATGGCCATCTCCTCTAAGCCTTCCATTGTAAGGGCTCATCCATTAGTAACAAGGGGCCATATCAGAGAAGAATAAAGAAAAAAAAAATTGGAATCACAGGCTATTGCAACAGAATATAATATAAATGAGGATGAGAAGAAAAGGTCAAATGAGGTGCAGCCATTATTGAGGTCTTTATGTAAGTATAGATGAATGAAATATTCAAAAGGCCTTGGATGGTTTAGCTTATCTGTCAGCTTTATATTCCTGTGAGAAAATAACTTCCTTCTTGGTGTGATTCCTACTCCTCTGCTAAACTCCAGTAGGTTAATAAGAAATCTTTGTTATGCTCATATAGCTCAATAATTTCAAGATAATCTGGTTGTGGTTAGTTGAAAAGAAACCTTCTCTAGAGCATATTTTAGACTTACAGAAATGTGACGATATTCTTGAGAGAATAGAAGGAAATTAAGTGGAGAGGTTTTGTTTGGTTGGTATGTTTTGCCCCCTCCCTGCCTCTAAAAGGTTTAACTTGATATTTGGATTACACTTCACACTGGAGCAAGCATGAGGATCTATTGTTATATTAACTGATTTCTGCATTTCAACTCCACAGTGTTTTTAAATCTTCGTCTTTTGCCTAGCAGCTGTGTTATCTCATACACACAAGAATTTTCACTAAGGGATGTCAGCCTCAGCAAATCTATAATAAACAAACAATTCAAAGATAAAGTTTGATTAGCTGCATAAAAGAAGGATCTGCACAATTTACCCATCCGCCCTAACAAGCCTTCATCTTCTGTAAGCCTCAGACAATTGCTTACACCAAGTGCTTGCCAACTGTTTAACAACAAAAATGAAGTGCTGTAATTGCCAGTTTCTTAACGTGAGGTCCAGCACTTAAGACATTTTAAGTAGTTGGACAAAAAGATGGTATAAAACTCATCATGATATACTGCTCTTTCACCTACCATCACCATTGCTTGGCCCAGGTGCATAAGAGCCTAGCAGTTGTTTGTTCTTGTTTTGTTTTTCATTTCTCAGTCTTCCTTAGCCCTCACCTCCATGTGGCTAAGTTTTATAATATTTGAAAAATTAATTTAGAAATGGCAGCAGGTCAAAGCAGTTCTAAAAAAATATGGCTTCAATTCAGAGTAAGTGTTTAGACTGAGAGACCACATGGTTTAGCAGTCAAGACATTAGTGTGGTACTTAGAATAGACTGATTCCATGTTTTGCTTTCTCATTTATCTCTTCAAAGTTCTATACTATGCTTCCTTATAATGCATTGTAAGACCAATAGGATAGAAATTGTCTAGATTTTATGCTTGTATAGTGGCTACTATGATGGTGTTCAGAACTCAGAGCCTTGATATGCTGTTATCATGAAAAAATAAAGGTAAGAAATTTATGCTGCTGAAAAGCAACTTGTGGATCACTTACCTAATTAAAATGCTTGAGTTAATGTAGAAAAAAAATTAAAAAGTTTATCACATAGTTTGTCTTATTAGGAAGAGAATAAAACTCTCTACTGTACAAACAGCTCTCAAAATAGCTTTTGCCATCTTTGGAACTCTGATGACACAGAACACAGTTTTCTCAACATCGGATCACTTATCCAGCTTCCTAACAACCTTTATCTGATATTGAACACACTCAAAAACACTCTAAACAACTCCGTGTTTCTGCTAATTTCTGTTAGCTCACAACCCAACTGAGCTACAAGGGAAAAAATATTTCATGATCACCTTAAAGAGGAAGACAAATCCACCCAAAATTACAGCAGTGAGAATTTAAAAAGCTTTTAAGCAGAATTACAGTTACCAGTACTACAAGCAAGAATTTTTTGCTCTTATTTTAGTGTAAGTAGTCTTTATTTAAGTATATTACTGAAAGTACCCTAAGCATTTGAATGATATTATGTTGAAAAATGTTTAGATAGTAAATTTACATAATTCACTGAAATATATTGTACACTTTCACTCTTATTCCTTAGGGGTTACTTTTGATGACACCTGATGTAAGAAGCAGATTTACAAAGTCTTTTCTAAGTAGAAAAAAATTACAAATTTAGAAGCTATTAAAATAATCTCTAGTATAGGAATTTTTTTCATAGTATCTCATCTAAACCTTCTCTCTCCATTAACACACAAAGCTCAAAACTGGCATATGAGTCATAATTAACAAAGTGAAACAGTAAGTTAAGCACTATGTTTCCATATTTGTTTCTTATTTAAGAATACAACCAAAGTTCTGTAAATATATGTCTTTAATCTTAATATTCATAAATAATTTCAAATTTAAATAACTTTTAAATAATTATCATCCAATGGATTAGTTCTGCACTGCAGTCTGTTCTAGTCACAGAGAATGGATGGAGATCCAAATCACATGGAAATGTTTTATTTTTGTTGATTGGCTAAAACTTTATTAATTGAGAAAAAAATATGGTTAAAAAAACCAATATCTACTATCACTTTATTAGTCACTTCTCATATATTGTATGAACAAAAATCAACTCAGATGTTATGTCCAGAACGACCAACTGATGAAAGGTTAACAGAGATGAAGAGAAAACACCAAGCTTCCAGGAATTTAAATGAGGGCTGTTTTCACTGCCTTCAATCAATTATGAAGTGTTCCTACATTTTCTCCTCATCATCAGTTCCTAATCTGTTGGATCCACACTTAGTTTGGTGAGATTTCCAGCAGGGCTGTGCAGTCTCAATAGAGAACACTTACCAAATAGGAAGCCTGATCAAAACCTTTTAGATGTACTAAAAATGCCAAGGTAGGATGAAAGCTACTATCAGTCATGCAAAGTGCAAGATGACATCTTTTAAAATAACCCATCTATACAAAACCAAGGCCCTTCATGTTTGCAGCCATAAGATGGTAAATAAAAGAAAAGACAAAAGTGAGCAATTCGGATGTTAAAGTGGCCGTTCTAGGCCTTGCTCTGTAATTCCACTTGCACTTTAACCACTTAGATAAAGGTTGCTTACTGTCACTCTCTAGGCATATGTTATAAATTGCTTCAATTTTTATAGTACAATCTACTTACTCAACACTTACAGATGGAACTTACATTATTCCAGAATAATATCCTACTCTCCTCACATTAAAAAAATATTAAGATGATCTTGAAAGAACTGAAATTTACTACTCTCCTTCCCATGATATGGTTATGCTCTCTTTTAAGCTTATTCAATTTTCTTAAGGTCTACATCCAGGTTAGCAAAAGTGAATCAACTCCTTTCATTAGTTTTTCTCTATACTGATTTAGAGCCTAAATCTTTTTCCTGTAAATCATATCTTCCAGCTCTAACTTATTATATCCTTTTTTAAATTTCAGTAGGAATTCCCTGCCACAAGATTTTCCACATCTCTAGCAGAATTTCCAACTTTTATTACTGATAAAGCTATTACACAGTCCCTTTAATTTTCCATAAATTTCAGCTCCTTTTAAATATATGGAAGGTCATTTCCAATTCAGATAAATAACTATGTCTAAGACTTTTGATATATCTAGGAAGGAGACTTTCAAAGACAAACAGGAGCCAGGCACCTACATTCCACTGATAACTAATAGGCATCAGGCACCTGTGCCTTTGAAAATCTCCCCCCAGTCAATCATGTTTGACAATTATTCATCAAGTTTTCCTACTGTTGTGCTGAAAAAAAAAGGGAGCTGTCACTTTCAAGACTGTTCCTGTACACAAGAGAAGCCAAATCCATATCTATCAAAGTGACATGTTTGTAGTGCAAAATAAACTGAAACATCTATATAACTTATGGCTTGTTATGTTTGGTGATAAACAGATGCTTTAATTAAGTTTGAGATTCAGAGCCTTTTAAACCTAGTGCCAAATTTTATCACCTATAAATAAAGAGGTCTTTGGAAAGAGGAATAGATAAGCACGAGTATTGATTTTGGTTACAGATGTGGACGTAAGTCCCAACGGTTACAGCAAATAACATACTGCTTGTGCCTTTAAACTACAATTACCTGCAGAATACAGTGTGTTCTGTTCAGCTCAAGAGAAGAGAAGGGCTGAAAACTTATAATAGCAGGTTTCAGCAGAAAGAAACTTAAGCAAATGCAAAGATAAAGGGTTTCCAAACAGCCTCTGGATACAGCAGTAAATTTGTCATCATCTGTGGGTGCCCCAGGCCCTGTTTGTTAGAAGTTTTGGTAATCAAATTCTGAACTACTTATGGATCTGAATTACAGAAATACAAAGTGTAGGTTATGTCATAGGGCAAATTCTGACGTAGATAGGCACCTCAGTTCCTCTTTCACACAGAAAGGCTGAAGACTTTGGAATTCATAATGCACTTTTATACTGGCACATCCAAATATTTCTGCAGTGAATACTAAGCTTGCTTCTTCTTAATTTTGCCTCCTTTTAGATGGATTAAAATAGAGACACTATATGCTTACGGATAGAATTAGTGTTGCATAAATTTTGGGTGGATAAGCTCATTCTGTAGTTAAGGCAGAAAACCAGGAAACTATAGTGAGGATTTCATACTACATATGAATAAATATATTTCAGAGAAGCTTAATGAATTGTCTTTAGGATGTGCCCATATAGCTCTACTGACTATAAGGAAAGGCTACAGACTCACTTGGAGTAGAAGCTTAATTCCTAAATATTAATTACATAAAATTTGTCAAGGAAGACTGTAACCTAAATAACTTTTCTAACTATTACAGTGATTTATTGGCATAGCTAGCCAAAGAATCCAAAATTCTGAACTAGATTTTTTATAACTTTATTTTATCTTACTGTCTCTGGCTCATGCATTAATAAAGTCTCTAGTGATGGTATTATTTTAAAGAGTTTTGTAGATTTCAGGGAATGTGGCATGTACAGCATCTATTTGGCATTATTAGAACAAAGATTAATACAATAAGAAAAGATTAAGAAATTAAGATGAGGAAAAGTTAGAAGATTATTGGTCAATTATTTTGGGACAGGCTTTTTCAGCTTCATAAGAACAAACCTTGCATATATTTTAGGCAGAGGTTGTCTTTAGTCTTGGCTGTTGGAGATGTCTAGCTTTCAGATTGTTGTTCTTATTCAGGCCTGGAAGTTAACAATAAATGAAAAACTAATGAACTGTCTTCAAGCTGAAAATATATTACCACGTATCATCTTCAAAAAAACAAGCTTGAAGTCCCTCTAATTCTGTCTCCTCATTCCCTCTCTTTAATCCTCAGACCTCTTGTTAACTATAACAGATTTTACATTGTCTTTCTTTCCTATAAGAGGCATAGTTTATAGCATGTCCCAAGCTAACTACCTCTACTATAAATAAGATAAAACCGGTGCTAGGTATTGCTGAGCAGAGAGCACAATCATTAAGAGTCCAGTAAAGAAGGCAAAAGTAACGGCTGTATTTGTAATCTGTTTATTGGCTTTCTGCTTGCAAACTTTGCCACAGACATAATACCTCCAGCTCAGAAACAGATTATGCTGTTACTATACAAAACCTGGTAACGTAGTATTTTGAAAAAAAAATCCCACATTGTTCTGTTAGTTGAGGGAAAAGAAACAATCTTTCTCCAAGTTTCTTTAGATCAGTGTTATTAAATTTTGAACTTTCAATGTCCACTTTTAAATTTTCAGTATTTGGAAATATAATGTGCCAAATCTTAATTAACTCATCTCAGTTTTAATATAGCATCTGTTTCTGAGACTGATGAACTGTGCAAGTATCTTAGGAGTATCAGCCACCCTGAACATGTTTGTCAAAGCTGATAGCAAAAAGAACTCTCATTTATTAACTTTGGTCTGTCACACATAATGCTCAAACATTCATTATGCTTTTAGGCAATTTTATTGTTGCTCTCCAGGTATAGATTGAAAAAAGGTGAACATCTCTCCCTATTGTGACAATCCAGGAAAAAAGAGTCAGATTCAGGGTGAGAGTTCAATAAAATTCTGCTTAGCACGCAACACTGAGTTATAAGGGAAGACCAAAAAGAAGGAATATTAAGGATTAGGGAAAGATTGTGAAAGCTTTGATTGTTGGTGTGTTTTAATTCAGTTATATAAGCATATGGCAGGTCATTACATCAAATTGGCATGTATTTAATTTTTTTCATATGATAAAATGAAAGGAAGAAGCAGGTAAGGTTTTAACAACGTTAGGAAAATCATCTGAAACATAAATTTTCAATGGTCCATGCAAATGATAAATTTTGTTTACTCAAAGGGGGATTTAATTGATGGAGAGAAAGAGAAAAAATCTGTGAAGAGCCCAAGGAATATAAATAATCCCTTTATTTACTTTCAAGCTGATTTTCATAAAATAAGTAAAGAACCTGTGGAATTCATTTCCATGTGATATTATACAGACTATGGAATTTATAGTATTAAATTACATCAGGACCCATAAACATCCAGTTTACAAGTAATACTTTTCCATATATCACATTTAAGGGATCTTGACAATAAAATAATGGATTTTCGATTTGCATAAAATTCACTTCCTAAGTTAAGGGATGTTGTCTGAATTGAAGACTGGGAAGAAGCAAGCTCTTACCTATGCCATGCATAGATATGGCCATAGGAATATGGCTGAAAATACTTTTGTGTTAAAATGGCTCATTTAGAACTCAGATGGTAGCAGATCTTCAGCAGCAGGATTCTGAGGGTCAGCTGTAAGGCTTGAACAATTCAAGCATTCTCACTACAGAGGGCAATGAAAAAAGGAAGAAATTTGAACTCTCTATTGTTTGTTTTATTTTTATTACTAAGTGGACATGTATCACCTCTGAAACAGTGAATGATAGGGGTGAGATACAAGTGGTACGGTGGGGTCTTTTGTGTTTTAGCTGAGGTTTTTTCATGGTTTGTTTCTGTTTGTTTCTGTCTTTTTGGTTTTTTTAAGGACTGTCATGGAGCTAACTGGCACATAGAATGCAGTCATTGATTTCAATATATATACATCTTCTTTATGGTTTATTAAACTAATTAATCTTAGTAGAATAGTATGGATAGTATGGTATAAAAACTGAAAACAAGAAGCAACCAAACAGCAATGCTCTTTTCTGGCTTTGCAGTACACTGCATATCTCTGTATGAGCTTCATATATTTATTAACAACTATGTCATATATTTAAATCAGTACCATCTTGCCAGTAACATATCACTAACTTCTATCTATTTTGAATGTAAATAGTAAACAAGGGGAAGAGCAGAAAAGCTCTTCTTAGGTCTAAGTTGCACAGTATATGAAGTATATTAAGAAAAAATAAAACTGCACTCTTTGGATTAATTATATATTTCACAGTGAATTGCAGTTCACACTATTGCTTTCATAATATAAAAGGAATGTCCTTTCCAGTTACTGTTTTTCTCTTGATAGATATTATGACTAATTGACTGAATCTTTGCAAAAAGCATAACTCTGTAAAGGAGACTTGGAGTCTGTTTCAACATCTCCTAAATTGTTTTCATCATCCTTTTCTTTTGACCCAAAAAGATTAGCATATTTGATAGCATAAAATAATTTTACAAGCCCTAAAGTTTTCAAAAAGAAGACCAAATATTCATTCTCTAACAGGTTTAATTTGGTTATCCTTGTTTTTCTGGATGAAGTTCATCGTGATTGCTTTAAGTTGCTGATTTAAAAAGGTGAGATGACATTGGACAAATTAAGAAATATTTTGCAACGGATTTGGCAGAAGTGTAATTTTTTTCTCAAAGATGAGTTTTTCCTATGGTACATCTCATAGGTTTTTTTATCACAGGCAAATGAAAAAATTAAAACAAAGATGCTTTTAAGAACTAAACACGAGGGAAAGAGCTTGCTGAGCCTCTATTGACCTCCCAGGTATCCACAAGCATGACAGATTTGTCCAAAGTGAAGAATAATAGGTTTATAATTAAAATTTTTTAATACTTTGAGTCCAATTTCCTCTCTTTCCCCTATGCTATTAAAGAATGGCACCCAGTTATTCAGGAGCAGATGTTGCTCAAAGGTATCAAATTATTTTTAAATGTCCCATTTTCATGCATGTTACAGATCCTTAGCACATTATGCACAAAAAGAGATCTTAGCAACTGTATAGTCAAAGCCTTTAGCTCATAGTTAAATCAAATCTTTTAAATGTCACACCTTCTGAGTCTTTTAAATCATATGAATTGTTCGAAGGATTTAAAAATGAAGTCAAGCAGTTGCTGTGCACTTTGTATTAACAGCATCTGTTCAAATACGCTCATGTCTTCTAAACTTCTACATCTACTCTGTATATATAGCACATACATATATCAAGACAAAAAAGAATAGGGTGAGTAACTTAAATGTGGTAGACCTCAACTTTCCAGCTGTTTGGAAATCAAAGCTTGCACTGGAATACATAGCCGCAAAAATGTAGAAGACAAATGTTGCCTTTTGAAATTTTTGTTTTGTATTCTTACACAGAATACTAAATATACATATATTGATGTATATAAAGTATGAATATAGCTCAGTTTATTCATTATTTTAATTATTTTGAATTCATCACTGGTGGCTGATTGGAAATTCTAGTCATGATTTAAAAAGAGTTCTTACTTTCGAAAAAATTGTACAATACACTATAAATATAAGGATAAAAAAACCAGCAAAAATTTAGAAGAAAAAAACAAAGCAAGTATTGTGGCTTTGCGGAAGACGTAGGAATTTCACATTCCATAACAATTCTTAAAATCTGCATATGTTCTTGTAAAAGGAAAAGTACTTTAAAGCACTGTTGGACCTGAATCATGATTCTCATTTGTCACCAATTAGTGCAAATGTATCAAAGGAAATTCAGAAAAAAGACACTATATTATGAACACAGAGACACATAATTTTGTTAAATATCCAATGGACACAGATTGCTTTTGCTGCACTTCCTTTGCTCTGTCTATCCACTCTGTATAGTGAGGAAATGCAGTATTCAAAATCCAAATTGCATAGTACGGTGTTTGAAAGCAAAATCTAGACGTTAATTTGAAATATCTTGCTTAACAACATTCCTTTTCAAAGGTGAGTGTACTAAAACACATAAAAATATATTTTTGTCTATATCTCACAGAACAATAGGCTTGGAAAATACAAAACAAAAGCATTTTATCTTCAAATTACTGATTCTGACTACAAGTTAGAATATTTAACCTGCTTTGAGTCATGACTTAAATCTCCTTATCACAAAGCTCAGCAACTGATAAGCATGAACTTGTGTGAAAACAATCTTGACATTAGCTGGGTTGGTTAGAGCATGATGCTGATAATATCAAGGCTGCAGGTTTGATCCCTGTATGGGCCATACACTTAAGAGTTGGACTTGATGATCCTTATGGGTCCCATCCAATTAAGAACATTCTGTGGTTTTTTCATATTTATTTATAATATTTAAACACTGCAAAATTATAAATTTTTCTTTAGTAAAAGGTGTGGGAAAAATGCAGTGCTGACTTTCAGTGCTTTCCGCACATCTCCAGGTATATTGATTTGAGGTAGTTTGGAAAGGTTAGGGGTTTATTTTCATAGAAATCAAATTATATTCTGTCTTAAATAATAGTTTCTGTCTTAAATAATATAATTAACTAGTATAATTTTCATGAGCAAGTCTGATGAGATTGAAAAAAAAAACACTGAGTAATTTTGAGAATGTAGAAAGATCAGTCACTTGTAATCGGGAGCTCACATGACCTGGTTCATCTATTTCAAAAGAAAAATACATGTTCTGCATTTTCATCTGTCTCTGTATGGTTTCTAGCAAGCAGGGTACTATAGGAATCTGACTGGCTGGATGCAAGTGGGTTGCTGAAGTAAAGGAAGAGAGCAAGAGACTGTAAAAACATCTTAATGATGAGAGTCAAATGAAATCAAATGGGTACCGGTAAGATTTATTCCATGGCTTCTTCAACACAGAAACCAAATAAATGTTGGAGGAGGAAAGGTTTTGCTCTAAATGGGAGTCATATATTTGCAAGAAATGAAAATGGTGTCTGAGTTTGTTTGAACTTTTACTGGCTAAAAGCCTGACCAGTCAAATCCAAATTGAATATAGCTATTTCTTCTAAAAGAGATGACATTTTTTCCTTATGGCTTGCTGTTTTAAGTCAAAGGCAGTCTAACTTCATTGAGAGGAAGCAAGTGCCTGTTTTAAAGGAATTAAATGCAGTCTGTGTTTTCATGCTAAAATTAAGAATGTTTACATGGTTTAGCTAACCTATTTCATAGAATTCATTGATTACAATGGAGTTTTCTTTTGAGGCTTAGAACTGGTTATTCAGTGAAACTCAGGTCATAAGTATGAAACTGAGCAAAAAGAGACTAGAGCTGCAAAGCTGAACATTTTACATTGCTTTACCCTACACTTAAATCAACAACAGTTTAAGTGTATTTTCAATGGAAAATGTTTTCAAAAGAGAGTGAAGGGAAACTGAAGTTTAGATCCAGACTGGGATGAGTACTGGTTTCATTTCCTTGGTCTGACAGCTAGAACCATCCAGCTGTGAATGTATTATTGTTCATAGTGCCCAACTGCAGATGTGCCAGCCTGATTCTCTAACATGACACAATTTAAGATGTTATTGGAGAGAGAGAAAATAGACTTGGACATATCAACTATGCTGTAAACTAGAATAATAAAGACATTCTTCAAAGGAAAATTTTTCTTTTTCACAAATGGCATGAGCCATTCATATGCATCATTAGATAGATTACAGTAGAAACTGATGTAAACCATAGATAAACAAGCCTGAAATAACCAAGAAGGCATAAAGAGATTTAGCTTCTAGTCTCCCTGGTTTTGAATGCTCCTGATGAAAATGAGAGATAAGCTATTAGCTACATTAAGTAGTAGCATAACTATATATAAGCAAAGAGTACCAGGAAAACTGTGTAATGTGGCACTAAAATGAAGGAAACATTATCTTGATATTGGGGAAAAAATTAAATTACTCAAAAGTCACTCTAAAATAATATTTTTGAGGGATTGATGAACTTAAGGCATCTGAAATTAGAAAGGGCACGTCAATGTCAGATTTTTTTCAATTTCATAAACATTTTTCAGAATCTTATTTTCACTGATATATCAGTTCTATATTCTCCCTTGTTTATGAATTGTGGAACAGCTGGCCTATTTAACAGGCAAAAATATCTGCCAAAGACATCTTGCATGGTCTATCCAGTCTAACTTTAGAAATCACATCTCTGTCTACATCAGTGTGTTATAGCAAAGCTCAAGGGAAAAATTCCAACTGGGGCTTCATTATTATAAATAAAATCTGATGACCAATAAAGGGTTCAGAGCTCTGAAAACAGCTTCTCACTTGATTAAGCAAGCTCAGGTTTGTTTATAATTCTGTTGTTGATTATATAGACTTCTACAGAATCTTAGTAAAAAAAAGATTCCTAAAAATATTTATGCAGAGCATTATGTTGTATTTAAATTCTTTAGTATTTAGAAAAACAATATATTAGATGTTTACATGAAAAGCTAATGAATAAAATACAGACAAAATATGTGATTTTTGAGTTATGCATTTTATATATTTATAAATTTTGTTGGCTATACCTATAGAGCGGAAAAACAAGGGGCAGGAAAAATATGTTATCTAATTTACAAAAATTTGTGAATTAAAAACGTAAAAGCAGCCACAGTGAAAGCATCAAGTATGAAAATGTAGAAGAGGAAGATCATTTGGGTTTTTTACTTTATCTTGTTGACTCCATTCATCAAGGAAACAAATCTAATTAAAGCTTTTGATCACTTAGAGTGAAGACTAAGACTCAGAGTATATGCTTCCAGTCAGGTCCAGACCATAATATTTAACTTCCTTCAGTCAGCCTTAAGATTTTGGGTTTTCGTTTGAACGCTGCAATAGAACAAAAACAATGTGATCACTGCAAATCTGCTGAAGATGTGTAAGTCAAAATTACTGGCACAATTACTAAAAAAAAGTTTAAAAATCAATGAGATCTAAATGCCACTAAAGACATTCTATATTGCAAAGTTAATATACTTGCCCATTTATCTTTTACATGCTTCCCTCTCTGTAACTATAATAGAACATTTTAAATAAATATTCTTCTGACATTAATGTTTCAACCTCTTCATTCTTTTTTCTAAATATTTTGGATTTTTTTGATGTTGACATATTATTTAAAAGCCTTTAACATCTTAGTAATCATCCTGGTTTGAATAAGAATACATAGCTTTGTAGGGAATGCAATACAGTCACTCCAGGACGTTAATTTATTAAACCTGTTTTGGTTTTTTTTCAAATTTCAAATAAAAATTTGTTTGAGACTACTTTGAGAACAAATTATCCCTGAAAAGAGGTACGGCTTTCAGCCACAGCAGCAAAGAATCTGAGAGCATAATAAACACTTAGTTACTTATGGATGACTATTCCTACATCCAATATGTCTTCCACATCCAGGCACACAGTCAGTATTTATTCCAAGAGTTTCAAGGAGTTCTGCATCAAAGATCATGCTACCAGCAATTGCTGTTACAAAAGGAAAACCAAAATAAACAATCAATCAAACAAAAAACAACCCAAACCCCAATGGCTTTGTAAGTTTATAATATTTTATAAGTTAAGCTATTAGAGAGCATCCAAAGGAGGGCTACAAAGATTGTGAAGTGCCTGGAGAGGAAGCCATATGAGGAGTGGCTGAGGTCACTTGGGCTGTTCAGCTGGAGGAGACTGAGGATGATCTCATCTCAGTCTACAACTTCCTCACAAGGGGAAGAAGAGAGGCAGGCACTGATCTTTTCTCTCTGATGACCAGTGACAGGCCCGAGGGAATGGCCTGAAGTTGTGTCAGGGGGGTTTAGGCTGGATATTAGAAAAAGTTTCTTCAGCCAGAGGGTGGTTGGGCACTGGAACAGGCTCCCCAGGAAAGTGGTCACAGTACCAAGCCTGGCAGAGTTTCAGACAAGTTTGGATAATTCCAAATTCCTTCTCAGGTGTGAGTCTTTTAAGCAACACCACAGCAATATGTCAGTGTTCAAATAGCTACATAACCTAAATGTACATATTAAGCATTAAGTACAACCATAATCAAAGGAAGACGCATTTTTAAGAAAGCTGGCCCAATCCAAATCTCCTTCTACATAGAGGTGTAGGTTTACATATGGAGTTCACAGTTCACTCTGATTTTATGATAACTCAGGACTCTGCGTAAGTCTACATATTGTAGCACTCCTTTTCTATTTTTAAAACCAGGAAAATAATTTCTTATCTTTAATATCTACTGATAATGACACATAAAATTGTTGACCCCTGCTAGCCCAGAATTACCAGGCTGAACTAATATCAGAGTAAGTTCAGGTAAGTAAATGCTTTGAAAGAAATATTCCTTAAGTATACACAGTCATTTTTTTAAAAATTGCCTAAGTTGTTACAAGAAGAATTGTATTAAAAAACATTGTTTTCAATCAACCATCTTCTCTCTGTTCCATACATAAGACAAAGGACTTGTTTCTGCTGCCTTGAGTACTAGCACAACTACTAGAGGAGGCACCTCTGAAACTGAAAGATTTATTGCTATTAAAAGCCATGTAGGATCAAGCCCCCCTTCTTTATTTAAACATTTATTTAAAGAATTCATTCCACATTGATGAATATGTTACATGAACTACAACTGGACCTGTCAAGGGAATTACTTGCATCAAGTTGGACATGAAACATTTTGCAGCTATCTGAATCTTTTGATCTCCTAAGAGAAATACCAGGTCCCTCCATGAACACAACAGAGTGCTCAGCCTTCACTGTCCAGCAAGACAATACATAAAAGGCATTTTTTCTCTTTCCCCTTCAAGGGCTGTCTTCTCATACCTCTAGCATGTTTTGATATTTTTCTTTTGCAAGCCAGTTACTAAATCTTCCAAAAGGCTTTCATTGTTCTTCCCAAGTGGAATGTGCTGAAGGAAGCAATGTGAGCAGTGCACTTTCAAACCCCTGTTTCCTGTTGCCCCCAGCTGTCCTGCACATTGCTAGGATATGTAAATAATGCAGACAAACCAGTCATTACAGACCTATCTCTTCCCCACTGCCTGACAGACAGATTTTGTAAATGGCACCTTTTGCACTGCTGTACCATCTGCCACTTGTGTCCTCCACTTAAGCATCAAGTTCTATAGATGAAGAGACAAATAATAATGTGATGAGACCAAGTGCTCTGAATGTACTTTTAGTTGTATTTATGCATGATAAAGCAGAAGGAGCTCACTTCTCTTATGTGCAGGGAAAAAAAAAAAAAAAAGAAATTATGGACTGTTTAGTGGGTTCTTTGGGGCTTTTTTGAAAACAACAACATAGATTTCTAGGACACCAGATGTATATTTGAAAAAGTAAGCCTAGATGGTATATCCGATCAAGATCAGGTTTCAACCTGTATATTTGTGAACTCCTGACTCTCATTTAGCTAAAATAAAGATTTTAAGACAACAAAGGCTAAACTGAATGCTACTCACCTGCACACTACTCACCTGCACTGTGGGGCTTCCCATTCCTTCCTCAATCCATCCAGCTATGAGTGCATTCTATACTGTGAATTGGCTGTTTATTCTAAAATGTTCTCTTGTTTTGTGTAAGAGCCATCAAAGAGCCAAGTAAAGTGTTTGTAACAAAGATAAACCTTTATAACCGACCATAGTGAAAATGGAGTCCAGTGTAAATGGCAATGTATATAATACAGCCAAACAGCAGCCTTTCAGTCACCAAGATACCTGTTCAAGTATAGCACAAGAATTTTTAATGGAATTTTATTAGCATACAGTAATGTGGAAAAATGTCACAACAGGAACACCTTTATAAATAGATTTCATTTGCTAATTATATAAATGCATAGAATTGATTTAGGCTGTGTTACTCTGCCAGGCTGCAAAAGCTTCATATGATCAACTTGTCATAATTTTTTTTCAAAGAACTGTGTATACAAGCAAAGCAGACAGCAACACAGAACATCCGGAATATTGAGAACATATGTTGTCTGCTTCGGGATGTTTAGCCCAGATTTACAAAACAGAGTTTAAACCACAGTCTCAGGCCCCCTAAGAGTTTCTGAAGCAGCTGTTAAAACAATAAATAAATAAGCTTGCCTGAAATCAAATCAGTGCATGGGACAATGCTTTACACTTTTGACTTTACATGTTAGATATCTAGGATTCATATGCTTATGATGTCAGAAAAAAAAAAACCCAAACAAAAAAAAACCCAGAGCAAAGCCACTATGCTCTTCTAATTTTTTTTTTTTTCATGCAGACTCCTAACCTAGACCATTAAGGCCCTCAGCATGCAATTTTCCTCTTGTACCAGGAGATCAATCTAAACATAATTTTGGAGGGGGTGGGGTGGAATTCTGTGTTCTTATTTTTTTTCTTCCCGTGGGAGGATCAGCAAGTGTCTGTCCACCCTGCCACACCAGGCAGTTTTTAGAAGAAACAGGAAGCATTTTCACAAGATGTTCCTATTTTTCTTTATTTTCAATATTGAAAAAATTTTGACAGATAAATCTTGATATTGCATATTGTATAACCAAGCAGATATGCAACACTTTTATACAAATGCAATCTCAGAATTATTCAAGTCTCACAGATAATGAAACACTGCCTCTTTATTCTTTATGTATTCTCCCCGCAAAAGATAGCCAAAGTGAATACAGAATCACGTCTACTACAAACATGTCCAAATATCAAGCTTTCTGCTAGACCAGTTATTGTAATGTTTCTCAGACTTATGTCAGCTGCCAACAAAATAAATATGGTTTTCAAATAGTGGTCTTTTACTTATAAGGAAGAATAATGAATTTCAAAACACGTACCTGGTCTTGTCTTCCACACAGCAAATGTGACCATACCAAAAGTCCATGACACTGAGCACTGTGTGAAAATTTGTGAATATTTACAGTAGAGTATTTACTATTCTTTTCATATTCTTTCCCACTATGCTGTCCTATAACAGGAATCATACCACTGTATTTAAAAATGCTACATAAGTTTTTTCTTCTATGAGTTTGTCACTCCTTTTTTAAAGTTTTTTTACCTTTTAGTAGAACTCCAAATTGGTAAGAGAAGTTACACCACTTTATTTGTTTTAAGCTTGTTTTTTGATGCTTCTCACTTTATGTGCTAGAAGAGAACAAACAACTATTCTCTTTTCACCTCTGCTTTACCTTCACGCTATATAAACTAAACTTGAAGGATGAAACCACACAGTATGTAACATAGAGCCTTGAAAGTTTCATCCATAAATAGTGTTCATGGTCACAATGATGCAATCCAAATGCACAGATTGATTTAACTTGATTCTACAGTATATTGTTACACAGTTTGGCCTCTCACTCAGAGAGCTTCACGGCAACTTCAAATCTTTCTGTTTACTGCCAAGCATCATGTACTCCTATTTATCTTGGCTCACAGAAACTTGGCACACAAAAAATTAAAGTGGTGAGCTGTTACAGTTTTTAGGAAATTTAGGAAGATTTGAACACTCTGTTTTGTCAAACTTCATCATTAAAATAGCAAAAAAATAAATCCAACCTGCAAGGATAGAGATGCGTTAGGGGCTGGATAGCAAAACCAGAAGTAACATTAGTTACTGGATTTTGCTGACACACATACTCTGACAAAAGATTAACTACTTAAACAACTCCAAATTACTCAATTTTGTTTAGTTCTTGCTCATCTGATTTGGTAGTCTTGTAGCATTACAAATTTTCGACCAATTAAATGTATCAACTGCTAAGCCTAAGAATACCATATTAACAGTGAAGGGAATTAAAATATAAAATAACCTCAAACTCTTTCTTTAAGAAACTATTACTAACAAAATAAAAACTATGAGGAAATGTGAAATGTTCATTCATTGTGGAAGCACAGCCTTCTTTTCAAGGGAAACAAGTATATACAGCAGCCTCCTCTAAGCAAGTATTTAACTCAAAGTTGACCCAAATTTCATAAAAGTCTTTATAAACTATACCTAACCTATTTAGATCTTTCAGATTTAACATCTTTTAATAAATAATTAGTTTTTTAAAATTAAGAAATAGATAGTAAATACCATTAGTGCAAACACAGTTTATCTATATCCAAAAGTTTTATATAGTCTGAAATAGTTAATTTTTTCATTTTCTTTCTATTCTCATAACGTTTATTAAATTTGTTTCAGTGCTCTGCATCATTGTCTGTAGAATCTAATGAAATAACCTTTTCATAGCAATCTTTATCATTCTCACTTACCTTTTTCAAAAAGGATGCATCACAGTGTTGAGATTTAATTCAAAAGCACTCTTAAAGTCTCACCTTAACAAAAGAGAACTTATTTACTTAACAATTACTACTTCCAACCACTGGATGTGTTTTCAGAAGTTGCATGTATTTTCAGAGAAAACATATTAACATTAAATTCAATATAAAAGGTCAAGACCTCCCCATTCTTTAACAGAAAACTCATTTGGAATCAGCAGGTAACAAGATCAAAATACACATTAAATTCAGCTGGAAGGCAGAATCAGGTTAGTTAATGGTCAGCTAAGACAACTCTGTGACTTAGGTAGATGGCTCATGATTTCTAACAGTTTCTAAAAAGGAACACAACATTGGAGGTCATTTAATCACAAACATGGTCACTTTCTCTAAAGGACTGCACTACAGCAGTGTAATTCTCCAGATGATCATGATGTTACTTTCCAAATATAATGCCTAGTGGTAAGCTTAACTTCAGTTCTGATAGCACAAGGTTTGTTACCTCTGCTAATCTCAGCTCTCAAGATATATCTGTTTCCGGTGTCTGGCAGCCTTTTATGAAGGCTATGACACCTCTCAGCCTAATCAGGCAAACCACCTGCCAGTATTTCTGCAATCAGTGTGCAGATTGCCTAAACCAGCCCATGTAGTTAAGAGCTGTGCAGAACTGTAAACATATCAGTGCTCAGCTTCTCCCACAGCCACCCTTTTAAGAATGGTGTTAACAACAGCTACTGTGTTATAACAGGCATGATCAATTGAATTCTCCATTTGGTAGGTGTTGGTATAGTATACACTTAATATGGTTGGCCATTATATGATTTTCTGAAGGAGTGACTTATGACTTGCCAGAAAAAAAACAGAAAGTGCTATTCAGAGAGCTCTGGGAAGAGTAATTTTTATTATGTTAATGTGCTAATACCTGATTAAGACTCATAAAGCTGTTGTGAGGAACTCATGTCTCAAATCATATTCTACTAAGGAGTACCACAACACAACTTTCAAACTAGTTTACTCTGTTTTGAGGAGAGGAAAGGGAGTAAGAGATTAATTGAAAAGCTAAGGAACTTGATCCTTTTCTCACTGAGTATAAAGCATACGTGGATATGTTAATTTCCTATTTTCCTAGACAACTTCATTTTATCTGGGGAGCTGAGTTCTGGAAAGTTAGAAAGATTTCATTAAAAGGTTAAGAGCAATGGGATATGATAGGATTTAGGCATTTTTGGAAATGCTTACTGAAATCCTATTAAATCTGTGTAAGATTGTACATCCAGGCAGAACTGGGAACTTCATTTGTCGGCGTCCTTAATCTTTCGAAGGCTAGTTGAGTAGCTATGGCTTAAAGAAACACAGAACCCTTCATTTCTTTTTCTCTGGATGATAAGAAACATAAATGGACCACAATGTCAAATATAAAAATGTTTTATTCTATTGTTTTATTACTTGAAATTTTGAAATAATTATAATTTAATGAGAGTATTATTTGGGGGTATTATTTTCCTAGGTTCCCTTCTGTTGCTTTCTTTTTAGTTATTTGATGGTTGCTGAGGGATTTTGTTAATCTATCAATGTGAATTCACCTCTATTTTGCAGGAAAAAAGACCTTCATATTCAGAAACCATTATAGGAATTTTCACAGAGGTGTTGTGAATTTTGCAGGCCTAGACACTGCTCTTTATTCAGAAATTATGTAGGTGGAACAGAAGCAATCATCAGAAATGCAGGCAGAAGACAAGCCTTAAGCAGCATTTGAACAAGATTTAAGGCGAGTTCCTTAGTGGCAGCTAGAGCAAACTCAGGGGTCCACGGCTTGGGTTGCTGTATGTCTGTAGGCAAAGCAGAAAAAGAACTGGATGGAAGGAGAAAGGAAGAAAATGAGCTAAAGCATGAAGCTCAGAATAAAGCACTGGTATATTGAGGCTTACATGCTGTTACTATTATTTTTTGTGATTTTATTCCTTTTTATTTATATGTTTTATCTTGTGAAAGTGACAAGGATTTCAAAGAAAACCTTTGAGAGTACCTATTTCTAACTCCAACATTAATAGTTTCTAAATCCATAAATTTCAGCTGTAATTTTTACCACTGTCATCATAACTATTTGTTGCATTTGTTCACATTTTACAAAAACCTTTATTTCAATATCATATATTGATATTTTTGTAAATAATTTGACTTAATATTTGATTGTGACATATTCAAACCCTCAAACCATATTCTACCATGCTTTTAGCATTTCTGTATAATTTTTAAAAGAAATCTCAATACAAACTATGGGGTTTTGCTTGCATTGTGCAAATGCCAGGTCTGAGGCTCCAAATCTTTGACAACTACAGAATATACAGCATTCCAAATAAAGTGGAAGGGAGCTAGTAAGGTAGAATTGTGAAGTGCAGAGTCATTTCAGGTGACAGACCCTTTTCTTGTAAGGTTCCCTCTACGCAGCCCTGCAGTCTCAGTGTTTATCGCAAGGTTTTTTTTGTTTTTTTTTTAAATTCAGTTGTTTCTGTTGTCACACATCTGCCTATTGAAAAACAGTAAAGGTCTGAAATACATATTTATCAACTGTCAGGGTAAAGTGAGAGCTGACTTAAGTAAAGGATTTCAGGCCTTTCAGCTTTCAGGCACATAGTACAATATAGATTTATGCTAAAATAACTATAATGTTCAATGAGTGAACTAACACTTCTGGATAACAATTTTGGTGCTATGCCTGCCTCTCCAGAGCTACTTCAAGGATAGCTGTCTAGTGATGAAATCACCCTAACTGCATGTAAACTACTGACAGTCAAGCATGTTATAATGAAACATAAAATTTCATTTAATTAGATATGCATTGTGAAATTTGCACTAGAAGTAATTCCATTCAACTTTGCTTCCTGTTGCTAGTGACTGACCACATCTGTCATCCTGTTGCCAATACCACATCAGCTCAGAGCGGTGTTATACTAACTCCAGGTCTTGTCAGTAATTTCCTGAAAGCTCCATGCAGTATCATCAAGGGGAAATTAAAATAAAGGTTAATGTCACTTTTTATGGTTGACTAGTTCTGTAAACAGACAAAAGGGAAGGTAGCGTCTGAAATCTGAAGTATTTATTAGTCTGACAACCACCAGGGAGTACCAAATCCACCTGTCAAACCTGAGCTGATCTTGTGAGGAGGAATTACGAGGACTTGTTACAAGAGCAGCAAAATTAGCCTTACTGCTCTCAAGTTAGCATTGATGAAAGAAAGATCATAGCAGTAAACTATACACAGAAGTGAATAAAACATAAAATTGAACTGGAATATAATTTCCAAGCTTGGGACTAATCTCTGCAGAATTTTTTTTCTCTAAAAATGCACATGTATGCTAGAATGGGGGAAAAAATCTAGGTTTCATATCACAGAGGTTCTTCATAAGTTATGATTAATGAATTTACCTGAGTGAGAAGTATACAAACTCAGCAATGCCATCGTGGTTGAGCAGGAAAATATCCTATATGCAGTATCAGGTAATAATCACTGTTCTTCATGTGGAAGAATTCTTTTATTTGCTTGTCATGTATTTGTTTTGCATCACATGTTTGATCCTTGGCTTTTCCAAAGCTAGTCAAATGAATTGACAGTTAGAGGTCACAGGTTATACTGGTTGTGTAGTTTGGGTTGCTTTGTTTTCTTAGAGTGGGGGTGTGCACTCTGATTTTATGAAATAATTAAACTCACTAATAACTTGACCCAGTAGCTACACCCTGATGTCAGGGTACCATTTCCTTATGTATCAAGCACCTTCTGGCCTAAACATCCTACAGTATTGCAGAAGTACTTTTTGGAGGATGAAAGTGCTACCAATGAGAAAACAGGAGATTATTAAAGTCACCAAAGCTTAATGACTTAGAGCAACACAGTGAATCTAAGACTCCTGCATAGGTCCACTACCAGGTTCTCATGAACATGAACAGATATTTTGGCCACTGCATGGTGACATCAGCCAGACTTGAGCTGGTAATTGCTAAGCGTGATGGATGTCCTACTGAATTAACAAGGTTTTGCAAACTGCATCAATAAAACCCCCAAAATAATTAGTGTAAATCCTGCAAATATTAGATTGCTGCACATGATTAAAAAAAAAAACCAACAGTAAAAAGGAGTCTTGTACAATAACTTTACTGAGTTGTATGTATGTACATACACATTTTAGTCTTATTGCATAAAGTTTATTGATTTGTTTGGGCTTTGGGTATTTGCTTCTGTAGTAGACGAGTGTTTTATGTAATGACTACATGTATGCAAGGAATATTGGTAGATCAATATTTGGCAAATATACTCTCTGTGTACACATGATTCATACAATTTTGACATTTATGAAATTGGATTGAAACATACCTGCATTTGGGCAATAATTCAATTTTTAAGGCGTATTTCTAAACACAGGTGTAACTTACTAAGCTTGTACTGATGGTGATCTGTAAAATTCTGTGAAGTATATGGCATTGTGAATTCTGTTTACTAAAAACCACACAAATCCCTACATAGTAACTACATATGTGGGTTGCCTGTTTATCTGATAGATTATAGCTACATAAACATATATCTGTTTTCCTTTACATTCTTCCACTCAAAAAGGGTGGAGCAGGGTCAGCTATACAACTGTCCTTTAAATATTTCTCCTAACTGCTTACATCTCTCATTCATGTACTTGTCAATATCTTTTGTATATGAGCAGGCCCTAACTGCCCTGCCTAGCCCCATCTTGGGTTCTCACCCATATATAATTTGTCTATCGACCCAAAAGCTATATTTAAGTTCAGGGTTTTTCCCTTGCCTGAGCTGTGTTGTAGCTGTGCTCTGTTTTGCTTTGCTGCCTGGTGAGTGCGGCTGTTTGTGGTGCTCACAGACTGACTGCACATTTCTGTTGTCACTGAACCTGTTCTGCTAATCTTGCTCATGTATGGTGGGACTGCAGCCCTGGTATTTCTTGCCTCTGCTGCTGTGATGTTATTAATTCCTGGGCTGCCTTCTCTCGAAGAGCAATCTGCGCTTCCACTTGTGATGCTTTGCCATGCTACAATTAAAACAGGCCCTTTCCAGAGAAGCAAAGTTGCAATAATAAGGTACACTCACAAACTCCTTGCATATACAAGCATAAGTTTGTTCTGGCACTTCAAATAAAGCTGTGTAAAAAAAAAAAAAAAACACATTTTTCTCCGCACAGACTTTAATTCCACTTTGAAAGGTAGCTTTCTGTATTAAAGTGAACTGTACCGAAGTAACCTGCAAGTTGTATTTGTTATACTTCTTTTATTTTATTTTGTGGAAGCATTTCTATTTTGAATTACATTTAAAAAAATAAAAAACAAAAACAAAAAAATCCAAAACCTTACTTCCTTTGCTTTAGGAGAATTACTTTCCCTTTGAGAGATTGTGGAAGATTGCAAGGAAACCTATAACTGTCTTAAGGTACAAACTGTACTGTTGAAGGAAGAGGAAACATATTGCATCGTTTTCCAGCAAAGGGACAAAAAATTACATGTCTGTGGCTGCCTTAATTTTATTATTGAATTATGCTTTCCAAATGAATACTGATGTGCAACTAACTTGCTCTAAGGTGCATTTGCTGACTGAAACATAAGCCATGAAGCTGATCAGCAGCTGAGTGCCTCAGATGAAAAGCAGGCCAGGTTTATTCTTGGAAAGCAAAAGCAGTTCCAATCTGTTGATACACTATGTGACTGTGTGTCTGTTGTTCTTGTTTTTTTCTTGAATGATAGAGATGCATTGACAGTAGTGCAATACCCCAGACCAAACTTATCTTGTTAATGGTCAGTGGCAGAAAGATGAGGTGTGAAACTGGATATAAAATAAAAATACTGACGTTTAGAGCAAGGTATAGATAACAGCTCCTTAGCTAACTTAACACTTCAAAGTCATAGAGGTCACTTTGTCATCTACGGGAACTAGCAAGATCTGGCTAAATCTTGTTTGCACTTTTCTTTCATTTTGTCAAACTTTGTCTGGAGACTGAGTATGCTTGGTTTTAGTTTGTAAATCATCTATGGCAAGGACCTAGGGTAAATAAGGGTAATCTTCCCATGTATCACCTTCAAAGAGTGTCTGTAACACTGTAAACATAAGATGAGGAAAACAGTTACAACTTTTAAATCCCAGTTCTTAGGTAAAATCCACATAGAAAATTATTTGGCTTCCCTTGTGCAGTTGAAAAAGACTTAGATCTCTAGTATATGGTTGGTCCAAGATTTCTGTTAAAAAAACAAAAACAAACAATGAAAAGACCCCAACATAAACCCTCCCATTCCCCCCCCCCCCCCCCAAACCCCAACTCAACTCTTAATAAGGCTAGCTGTTGTGCAGATCTAAAAACTAGGAAAGAAGCAGTAACACCATCTACAACCCCATTCTGCTCCTTTCTTGTAGAGTCTCAGTGAGTGATGCAATCCAGGACATTCACTTCTTTGATCCATTAATACTATTAAGGAGATGAATTAACCTAAGCCTGTTTTTTTCTCTCAAGTGGAATTTTTTCCTTAGGAAAGGGGAATATGAGGCAGTGAAGAAAAAGAAACCAGTCATAGCGTTGAAGTTAACACAGGACAATTGGACAATGCAAGTATTAGGGACAGATAAAAGCCTGATTTGAAAGAAAAAGAGCTGTGTGACTACAGAGTGGAGAAACTGTGGAGTGACAAGAAAATTACTTGTAGAGTCGTATGCAAGTATTATGATGAGTGTGCATGTCATATATTTGATATTGATAAGAAGGGTCTGAATCTCTGTCTTCTCTTCTATGACAAATTTCATGCCTCTACAAGCCAATTTTACTCCTTTATTTCAACCCATATCAATATAGCTTAGTGCCTAAATCATTCTGGTCGGGTGCTCCTAGGCCAGTACCTCTTATCTCATCTGTAGACTTGAATAAGCCTGTGCACTACCTCACATGTGGTATCTTTCCCTGAGTTTAATTATCTAACTGAAGTTGAACATTCTTTATCCATGAATATGTGCATATTGGGGCAGATTCATGTGTTAAGCCAATAATACTTATTCTTCTGTAAAATGCTACTGAAGTTAATGGAAGAAATATCAGCCTAGGAGTGATGTGTGTTGAGGGAAGAACGGGAGACTGAAGGAAGCAGACTGAGAGGAAAGTATAGTTGCTTTTCATCTGTACCTACCTGTTCTGTATGCCTTCCAGTTACACTAAAACTTATTGTTTCTTTTTCTCTCTTATCTGCTATGCTAATTAGATAAACTCTTTGTATAGTGCTCCATAGTATGTATCTATCAGTGATTTCTGTAAAAGTATCAGCACCCAGAAACATTTTCTAATGCATTGTGCCATGATGAGGAGATATTCTGCAATTGACTGTAGCTTAACTATGGAGAGGAAGCTATTTCATCCTTTGTAGTAATGCTTCTGGGCTAAATGTCTGAGAGTAGAAACTCTTCTTTTAAGGCAGCTGCTCTAGACTGGAAACTTAGATCATTATGCAATTTTACTTGACCATTATGCAAATTTTTCTCCTAGAGTTTACTTGATACAAAGTCTTGATGGGAAATAAAGCATTGCATTGGCATGAGTTTTTCTAGTAAAATCTGGTTAGTTGTGTTCCAGTCTCTTCAGACTTCTAAATTCCTGCTAAGGAAGAGTTAAACATTGCATGAAATTAGCAGGAAAACAGCTGCTGAAATGTTTCATTACTTTGGAGCTAGTTCAGGATCTAACTGCTGTTTCCGCTGCATGTGCTCCACAATAGCACGTTTGAGGGGACAGAGACAGGCTGCCAGCACTGTACCTGCCCAAGGCCAGAGAGAGCCCTTATTTTCACCAGTAATTTGAAATGGTAATCTAAGTAAATATGCATGTATTATGCTACAACTTCAGTCCAAGCACATTACAAGATAGGCCTGACATACCTTATAAGAACTGCGGCACCATAGTACTGCAGAACTTCATTAGTTCAATGGACAACTTATATGAAAATAAGCAAATTTATCTATAGAGTGTACGTTCTATTAGTAGTAGTAAAGTCAAAATAAACTAACTGACAACAGGATTTCTTAAATTAAGCATATGCTTAACTTCATTATGAACAGAAAAGACAATTGTAAACCAGGATATTTTTATAAGACTAATGCATTCACCTCAGATGTAGAGCAGACTTTCCTGTTGAAATGCTCTTTAATATTTATTCTGATTAATCTCAGGACAATTAGCTGGATAATGAATTATTAATGAAATGCCTAATAAAGTAGAACTGTACAAACACTTCTAGAATTCTCATTTTTGAGAAGCTTTGAAATATTTTTGCTACTAACTTTAAAGTCAAAGTACTAAAAGAACTCATAGCAGGAGAAGCCAGTTATGAAACTTAGTTCAGTAGATTTTCAAGCTAAACATGGATCTGTTTCACAGTCCTTTTTATCTGATGCGAAAAGTCTCACAAAGTTAGTGAAGAACTCATCATCACAGTTGGACTTCTGCTCTTAAACCTGAAGAAAGAGCTTTGGCATTCATTTTGAGGTAGTGGAAGAAGATGCCTACTCCTTCTGGCAAAACCTGGTTAAATTACTTCAAACTGCCCTTTTTGAGCTTTAAACTCATTCTATTTAAACCACAATACTTAAAGCTATTGTTTATGAAACTACCATGTGAAAGAATCTTGTTCAGTGCCTGTTGCTAAGCAACTCTGATCTGACTGCCATGGGTGTACATTAAACATATCAATTATGTGCAGAAATTATCCGCATAGCAGCAGTCACTACAAACAACTTTCAGACATGTATTTTCACTTGCATATGCTAAATGAGTGTAGAAACATCATTAGTTATGGTACACCAAAGAAAACAAAACCAAGCAGGGAAAAAGTGTTTTAACACCACTGGAGGATGGTCAGCTGCAGGTGAAAAACAGTTACAGAACAAAAATGTCTGTCACTACTGTCTTAGAAGATGCTAAAACACAACAGCCAATCTTTGTGACATCAACACAGATTATGCTTATACAGCAAGTTTATGTTGTTTGCTGTAATTGTTGTAAAACATTTGACCAGGGTCATGAAACCAGACAACGTCAATTAGTGCTCTGCATGAAATTCAAGTGGATTAAGCCCCAAGGTGGAATGCTAAGGAGATTTAAGGGATGCATTATTGCATTACAGAACTGCAAAGTATACAAGCCAAATAGCAATTTCAGTGTATGAGATGTCTCAATAGACTGTTATCTCAAGGTAAACTGTAGTAAACTTCACACAAATTTAGGTAAAGAAAAAAGGCAAACAAATGTTAACAGCAAAAATGTAATATATATATGTGTGGGTGTGTATGTGAGCATAATTATATGCTTATATACCATCCAAGCAGCAGAAGATATAAACTTCCCATTTAATTCAGTCAGCTGGCAATTTTTTTTGCCTATTCTGATAGGGGTTAATGGGCATGATGCATAAGCACTGACAAACTAAGGTAGCACTAAAGCATTAAACAGGAGCATCCTAATGTTCATGTAAGCAGATGTTATCACCTCTTCTCATAGTTAAAGCTGATTTTTAGCTCAGAATATTTGACTGCTACTAACTGTTGAGACTTTGTTCTGTGTCTTTCTATAAAAGGCAAGTTTTGTTCCTTCTCATGTCAAGAAAGTCATGAAACTGTCAGGTTAGTACTTCAAGTGAAATCTAGAGCTCTTGCTTCCTCTTTCTCCTGTTTCTCAAATGCTTTTACCATGGCTGCTTTAAAAGCACTGATGAAAGAATTGTCTGGCTACAGGTGCAGTCTCTACCATGATGCAAAGTTGTTGCACAATAAATCAAGGAGCACCTAGTAGAAACATTTTAGCATCTGCGTTAATTCCACTCTAAAGATTTTGTTAAGATTAATGTTAGTGTACAAAACGCTGAACCCCATTGTGGAATGTGCATATTTAGCCATACCCTTTTCTGATAGGTATATTGAAAATGTGGGGTTTTTTAATTAACCTGCACCATGAGCCATTGACAAATCAGCATAGAAGCAAGCAATACTGTCTCTGGCATGTGTTCCAGTTCATAGCTACTTTCTGTAGCAATTAGCAGGAGTTATGTTCTCACTCTGGCTAATTGGAAATTGAGCAGAAAATTATGTTTGCTGCCTCATGCACCTTAATAAAGAATGGGTGGAGCAAGCTGCATATGACAGAATCAAAGAATCATCCAGGTTGGAAAAGACGTCTAAGATCATTGAGTCTAACCTTTGAATGATCACCACCATGGCAACTAGAAAAAAATAAAAATAAAAAATAACTCACTTATGATATTTACAGCATAGCAGAAAAGATGTACAGGCATTGGGATTTCCTTTAAAGAAAGAAATGGCTGGACAATATAATATTGTAAACTGAAAATACAGTATTGTTTTTTCGCAAGTAATGAAGCATTAATGAACATCTCTAGTTAAGTGCCTGCACCTATACTTCCCCAATTGCAGCAGTTTTGCTAGAGAAAGCCATTGCAACCAACATACAGCTGTATGAAAAGACAAATAAACATGCTCACATGAAAGAGTATAATACATGAGGTGTGAATATATTTTAGAATGCCTTGGGTTCTCTCTACTTCCACTTACCTCACCTATGTACTTCATCTCCCACCAACACTGATTCAGAAAAACGTGTCCTTCCCCCAACACAGATGTTATTCTACTTTGAGTTTTACATAAGAAAAATATTTCTGCAAATTATAAAAAACCCTACCCTGATAAACCTAATATCTAATCATCCACAGCTTTAAATCATTATTGATAACATATTACAAGCTATATTTCATGTAAAGACTTTGTATGTCCTTGGGCAGATATTTCATGCCAAAACTTAGATCAGAAAGCTACAGCCAAAATATAGCCTCCATAGGAGGGCACACCATATGTTTCCCTAACTAATTTAAGATACTGCTTAACAGAACGGTTGTTTTCTTAGGTTACTCTGGGAAAAAAAGTCTTTCAGGGAAAACACACACATGCCTATTTAATGGCTGCATACAGCAGAATTGTTTATAAATGATTTCTTTACATGCTATTTTTTAAAATTTATTTTGAGTGTGAATAAGTGCACAACCATGACAAGAAGAAACTCTGCTTACATGCAAAAAGTACAAAAGGGTGAAAACCAGAATACAATGGAAACATGTGAAGCTGTGATTTATTTCTCTTGCATTCAGTTCAACCATAATTTTCTCTTTTTAATCTTTGGTAAATTTAGTAAGAGCTTTAACTACCTCACTGCTTCATTTTAGAATGTGGAATAACATTTCCCCTGCACAAGCTTTCACATAAATTCCCATGACTTTTATCCCATCTTTTCTTTTTCTGATCAATGTGCAAACACCCACACAGTTCTCTCTTCAGCAAAATAACTTTCTTAGTAATTCTTCTCAGATCTGAAATGAAAGAAACTCCCATTTCTGCCCATGATTTCTACACACAATTATCTACTACCAGCTCTCTATGCAGTAAGGGCAGAGCAGGTATATTTAAAATAGACCAAAGTTAGGTTTTGAGCCCCTTTAAATGATGGAACTTGTCTTATGACAATGGAAGAGATAGCGGTATTGCGGCCACTGCTGCCTGATTCTGATAGCTGTTTTCCCCTTTCATTGCACTGCTATCCTACATTAGAAAGTCATGCAGAGCTAAGACTTTTATTGTAAAATAATAATAAATCCCACAGAATGATTCAGGCAAATTTGAAGTTTTTGCAAGTTTTTTTATCCTGTGACTTTTTCCAATTGGATCACTAAATTCTCATGCAAAGTACAGTAACCTAAGAAACAGATCATAGTCACATATTTTACTGTACTGGATTATCATTAATACTGAATGTATAAAAACTTAACCAAGAACAACACTTCCTTTTATAACTTCTCCCTTTATCCCTTTTCTCAATATATCTAAATCTATTTCTGGCAGCTCTAATGAGTCTTTAAATTCTGTATGAATTCAAGCCAAGGGGTTGGGATTAAATGCATGCTGGATTTAGAGATGTTTCTTCCTTTGGAAGAGCAGAGGGCCTTAAATGAGATTGAGTATTTAAGATTGAGTAAAAGTGTGTAAAGTAAAGAAGCTGTGGTGAGAAAACTGCCTAGAAGAGGGAGATAAACTTCACAGTGTGTTTTACTTTGATCTCATGCAGACAAGACGAGTATATGCAAGGTGTAGGTTAGGAATACACATTTTCTCAACTTACCATGTCATTTGGAGCTTCCATAATAATTATGACTCGAGCAAGGTGATTCTTCTGTAATGAAACTCCCATCTGGGTGGCTGAAGATTAATTGTGGAGTTTCATCACAATTCTGATTTTTATAGGCAATTGTCACAGATATTTTGACTTATTTAGGACTGAATCTAAAGATTGTCTAAAATGTAGGAAGCAACTACACTCTTTGAGAGCTGTAAAAATTGCTTGGGAGTGAGAGACTTAAGGATTTCATTTATCTTATCTAAAAGAAGATTGAGATGTGATTTTATTGTCTTCTATAACTACCTCAATGTTACTTATTAAAATACCAACTACTAAAGGGATGTTTAATTCAGAAAAGAAAAACAGAAGTAATGAATGGCTTGAAAATTGGCTAGATGAATGCAAGGCCCTGTATAAGTCAGACGGGAAGTAAGACAGACCTTACACAATTTATTCTATCTGTGGCTGAATCTCCTTTTTATTTTGCTGCTGGTTTTGATTTCATTTTTTTCAAAAGTGGCAAGTAAACAAAATCCAGAATGATACAGCTTGCAGAGAATTAGGCCCTTATGTTAATAGTGTTGAGTGAGACTAAGAAGCTGCATGAACAGTGTGTATAAGCGAGGCAGTAAAGTATGGAAGTTGGCAAATAAGTGCATAGTTAAAAAATAAGCTCAATAGGAAGAGTTCTGAGGACTGGATTAGATCTGCAATTGCAAAACTATGTAAATGACCAGGAAGTCATATAAAAAATCGGTTCCATGTCCGAGAACAAGCATTTTGTGTGAAAAATTGGATAATAGGAGTCTGAATTTACAAGGGTAAAGAGACTTGGAAAGATTCCCAGGACAGAAAAAGCCTCTTCTAAATTGTTCCAAGACAATTTTTTTTAATCCATGTATGAGTTTCTAAACTCTCACACTTCAAGAAACCTGAAAAAAAGTTGGGTTATCTTTTAGTATGTAAGAGGTATTTTATTTTTCGGTGGCTTAAGGCCATGCAAGTCAGTTGGAAGACCTAAACAGAATTCAGATTTCATGCTATTATTCATGGATATTCGTATCTTGTGGTTAGATTTTGTCACTGTTTTGGTTTGAGATTTTTTAAGTACTTTTCTGGCAGGAACAAGTCTATTACCTTCTAAACATGTCTGAATTTTTCTATTTCTGTTCTATAAATAGGTTAATCAAGATTGTTAATGATAGAAGAGGTCACCAGAAAAGCATAAGGGGAAAAAAAATATTATTAATAATTCGGCCTCTTCATTTGTGTGGCTTAAAAATTCACAATTTAAGTTCTATCATGTTATGTGGAGAGCTTTCTTAATTTTTTACTTCTTCTGGTTTTGTTATGTTTCTCTGTACAGTTTTTCACATGCACTTATGCATGCTGAAATGGCTACAGATGTGAGCACACAGTCTAACTAGATAATTTGAAATAAATTTAGTGATAAAACTTCCTTTTTATTACAGAAAGATGTCCCACATGTGACAAGTAAACTTCAAATTTCCATATTACCTAGGATTGAAAAATATATTCAAAACTTTAGCTGATATTTTCATTTCAAATGCCTTCAAAATATAACCTAATCTGATCTGAAGTAATCTCCATAGCTTTACATGCCTTTTCCCTTTCTGCTCCTGGGTCTTGATTCCAAACAGTTTAATTTCTAATTTTCTGCCACTGGTTATAGAGGAATTTTCCATTTACTTTAGTAAGTCAACTGAATCTAAACCAAGGTTTTTAAAGTTAATGTGACAAACACCAGATCCAGGTTTCAAGTTCAGAACCTGCCCAGGTTCTAAGTACATATTAAATTGGGTGCATGTTGTCCTGTGTATCTGTATTGCTCTAGAAGAAAGTTGTCAATGTACTCTGGGAGGAGATATAGGATACTCCTACAATGGTCTGAGATGAGGATTTAGAACTGCAAAGGCACCTCAGAACACATGTGTCCCATAATATGTATTTATCTTTTGCCTAGCATGTATATTGATCTTTATTGGTTTATAATTCCGTTTATATTCATAAAATGGAGAGAAAACAGAAATATTTGCTTTGAGTACAGTTTTAGAACACAGCAAATTACTTTAGATGCTAAAATCCATTTGTGAGCTAAATGCTGTGAATAAGTTACAAGCTATCAAATATTGCAATGTTTATACTATACATGACATGGTATATCCTGTAGGTTTGAGCAGAACTCTGAATTATTTTCTAAGCCTTTGGAGGAGCAGGGGGAGAAGGGGAGGTAAGGGAGGAGTTGAGTCTCTTGTTCTGATTTGTGATCCCAGAACTGATTATACAATTTACAGTATAGCTGATGGATGCAACTGGATTCAGTCCTTGGACTATAAGGAAGTACCAAACCCCCTGGAAAATGCATAAACCTCCAAACTAAGGAATCACAGCTCTCCTGTGCTCTCTTCTAAATCTTGCATTCCTGTCTGCACAATAGCCAAGGGTCTTGGAAAAAATGACTTTGAAAAATCCACTACAAGTTCCAAGTATTTTCCCCACTGAAAACAAAGTTGTAATTGGAGTCACTGGGGTTGTGTAAGGGGTGATTTCAGCCTGTTCTCATATAGATAAGCGTTTTTGCACCTTGTATGACCTTGATTGTCTGACAGCTGAATAGATATTGCAGTAAGTTTCTCTTCATTTGCAACAATTATGTACAGATGTTTTCAAAGGATAAGAAAGCTGATCAGAAGGCACTTGAAATCCAGGAAAAGATAAATATAATATATGAAATAAACAAATGCAACTGACACTGCTTGGACCTTTAATTCATGCATTGTGCTGACAGCAGTACTGAACATTTAAATGTTTTGGTCAAGATTGTGGAAACTTTAACCCCTGGGAAGCTTAACCATGGGAATTACTGCATAAGGTTTCTCATAGTAATTTTTGTTTCAAAACAATATTGAAAATGAGTAGAGTAATTCAAAATAAATACAATCCAGCCATGAGCTATGCTTAGATTTTGATCTGAACCTTTCTTTAGGCTCAGGCAAGTTGAGATAGTGTTTATAAAAGTTTTTGTCATTTCTGGTCTGTTCTCTGAAGGAAATGAGATCATAGTTTGTTCCCTTCTCTTTCTCTGTATCTGCTTGTCAACTGTCACCTCTATATGACAGAGTTTAAGTCTATTGGCCAAATGGACTACTTTGACAGAGACAGACGTGCTTCACATACTTGTTTCTAGGAAATTATTGTCAAACTGAAAAAAAATAGTTGCTTTGTGATATAGCTCAATTTTAATGAAATTGTACAGAACTTAAACTGAGAAACATCACCTGGAATGTTGGTGGAAGTGTGGAGTAAGCATTAAGTGTTTCTTGTGCTATACCAGGCACCAATACAATCCAAATACAAAACACCAGACTTCAATGATTCTACTGTTTATGGTATTATTTATTATATTTCTGGTTACTACACAGGTAGGAAATGCCATGATTTCATATTCATTTTAATCTAAACTTCTTGTGCACTACAGGGAAAGTGAAATGAAACTGTCTCTTCTACTGCTGTATAGTCCTACTGCTATAAAGTCCTTATTATATCTTAGTCCTCACAGTTTTTATCACAATTTTCTTGAGCCCTCCCTTGTCCTTTCTTCCTCTGAGAGCATATTTAATTATCATGCTATCCATGAAAAATTCTAGACATATACTGCTGTTTCAAATGTCTCCATCATTTCTTTGTGGTGTCAACAACTGGAACTATACCTTTTGAAACACTTAGTCCTTTCCTTTCAGTTTTCTTTACTCTTTATTTCAGACTGAAAATTTTTTAGACATGTCCATCCTCTCTCTGTTGATAAATTCTCAAGCCTGCAAGGCTTTTAGCAAATAAAAATTATTAATATTTAACACAAATATACAGGAAGGATTGTAAATTTAGTGCATGAGATATTTGTTAAATTTTAATGACCTAAATTTGGTTCTTTACATGGCTATTTGTCTTCAAGCTGTAATATATGCAACTATATACATTATGGTTTCAACAAAAATAACATTGTGTGCATATCTATAATACATATAAAGATATATTTTCTCTAGGAAAATTGAATTTATTTAATTTTACAGAAATCCCATGTGTTATGTAAGTTTCCAAAGTAGCAGTTCAAAGAAATAGTTGTCAAGGTAGACATCTGTTTACTGAAAGTAAAAAACAAAGAAAACACATCTTGATCTGAGGACTGAGTTCACTGTGAAGAAAATGGCATTTTTTCTTCCTTTTTGATGTTCCAAGGCCTAACACTAGGAAAACTACAACTTCTGTGCTGATGGTATCATATTTTTCTTTTTGTTTGGCAGGGAGGGGGATTTAGAAGAATAGCCAGGGTGTTTATACATTCTCTCTTCTGCCATTTCCCTCTCCATCATATTTTCAAAAACTCCAACAGAGACCAGGGAGTCAGGCAGCAGCAACACTGATTTATATTGAGCACAATATTACACAAACACCCAGTCAAGTCTGTTCAAAAAAATAATTATCCATGTGGTTGTGCAGAGAACACATCTGTCTAAAAGATACACCAACTTGCACTTCTACAGAATCAACCAACAAAAATACTTCAAAGTGTTTTTCAAACAACAAGATTAAGCTCATTCTATGTCATTAAAACATTTCCTAGGGAAACTGAGGCAAGGGTGTTTGACAGTTTGCCATTATTCATCCTTTTATTTCACATAGGGGAAATAGAGTTGCTTTCTGTTCATTCATTTTACTGCATGGTTCCTTTGCTGTCTGCTCCCAGTTTAAATTTATTCTTTTAAGTCATGTGGGAGTCAGACTTGAAATTTTACTAGTTCTTCCTATAGCTTACATTTTCACAGAAGAGTTCCACTGAATTCCTCTTGCCATTCTACTCAGAAAATTATTTTTATTAGCTTTAATGAAAGGTTAGATCTTATGTATTTATAACGTTTTTTCTCCTTCTTTAAAATTACAAAAAAACTAAATCCAAAAAACTACTAAATTGTGATATGTATATCACAATACTTAGAATGTTTCAAAAACTTTCTCCCGGGTCTGTTTTCCTCACTTCTGTTAGGAACAGACATAGCTAAAATATCAGTTGAAGTTTAAGAGATATGGGCTGATATTCCAGCCCCAGTGTCATCAAACCCCATTGAAGAAAATTTTATTAAATTTTGGTGGTGGTGATGTTATTCAAATTTTTCAAGCTGAAGGAGAAACTAATTGTTCGACTTCAAGAATGACAGCAACAACAAAAAAAAAGTTTTGCTTGAAAATTTCTATTTGGTTAGGAAAATTGATGTTGTGAGGCATATAGAAGTTTATGTTTATTACTCTGCACATGACAACTATGTGGTGAATTTTGTGTGGCTTTCAAACATATTGGTGTACTTTGAACAAAATATTGAAGATTTTTTGCAAGTGGGAATGATGAAAAATAATTGAGACCAGAAGTATCACTATCAGACAAGAGACTTGGAGTTAAAATAGATACTTCAGACATTTATCTGTTTGTCCATCATTACTTATAGGCATTATGGCAATCATGAACTGAACAGTGCTTTATTGCATCCATTGTTTTAGGACTCTTAGCTTTAAGAAAAAACTGTAAAAATAATTAAAGTTTCCTGGTCACGAGGCTTATTTCCTGATTCATTGTCTATAACTACTCAGGAAGTCACTTGGCGTTAGTCACTGAGAAGGCCATAGGCAATCGCTCCAGCTTTATCACTTCCTGAGCTAATGCATGGAGGAAGCGGACATGAAAACAATAAAATTTTCAGTTAGGCTTCATTTGCCACTTGAAAATAAAAGAAACTAGCAAGGGTTTAACACTTGACTGTTACCTCAGTCTTGAAATAATCTTCAAGAAGGGGAAATTGGCAACCAGATATATTGGCCTGTACTCGTTTTTTAGAGCATTGTATACAAGCTAACTGCCCCAAAGAGTACCAGCTTTGACAACTTCTTTTTATTCCCAAATATATACATTGTAATATATTAGTAAAATTTTCATCACTAGAATTTGTGACAAAGTAAACAAACTGTCAGACTACAGCATCATATATGATCCAAATATAATTAAATATCCTTACTCACAAATAATAATTTTCCATTGTATGAAAAAATGTAATACTTACTCTGATCTTTCCAATATTTCAATGTAGCTGAACTATAGAGTCAGACAATTGTTTTATGAGCAACAGCATTTGAAAGTGAACATAAATGATAAAGATATACAATTGAACCTGGAATTTAAAATAACCAATTACCTTTTAGAAGCAAAGCAGTTTACCACTTTTCCCTTTTCCATCTGAAATACTGGGTCTCTATTCTTTCCTCTAGGTTCAGTTTTAAACTCCTGAATGAAGGACTGTTATACACTGTGGAATCACTTGCTTAATATTGTTCCTTGCTTTATCCATGTTTTGTTTTACACTCAAAATACACATTTGTATATGTTTATACTTTGAGCAATTTATATTCCTGAAAGGAATATAGAAATTTTCCAAAGCTATTCCTTTGCAAATTCAGAGGAAAGAGCCAATCTACTGAATGCATCATTAAGTATGAACTGACAGTCTATGAAGAAGGATTTACATGCAGTGCAAAGTGTACTGTATTAGCTTTATTTTCATGTGTATAAATATAGTGCTAAGTAACACCCACATAGGTTTTTTGAATTAACATTTGAAGTGTGAAGTTAAGCATGAAATTCATTAGAAAGTACAAGAATTAGGCTGCCGGAGATTTGTGTTCTTTTCCATGGTCCATCTTCAATGGAAAATTTCAGATCATACAAAAAATGTAGTTTTATTTATCATTGCCAACAATTAAATATTTTAATTCATAAGTCTTATATCTAGAATTGTTTGTTTCTCTAGTGTACATTTTTTCATAAGACGGTGTCTTATTTCAGAGCTGTGGACACATGTCTGACATTTAAGTTAGGGCTGCATCAGTTCTAGATATTAACAACATGAATTTACAAGACATTTTGAGGAAATTAATCAGCAAAAACATTAGTCACCATGTAATAATTAGAATTTTTTTTAAAACATAGAAGGATTTAAATGCTTGTGCTTAGCATTTAATGTGGCATTGAACATTCCACATCAGTTATCTTATTAGCTCTTTTGTCTAATATCTCTCATTGAACAAAAAAATAAATCTATATACTTCTACTATTTTCCAAGGCAGAAAAACTGGCCCAGATAGACCCGTCTGCTGCTGTCTGTGCCTTATAGAATCAGTACAGGTTTCCCACACACTCACAGGACGTGCAAATTCTGTAGTTAAATCTACACTTTGAAAACACTCAACTTTCTGGAAACCAGATCTTATACTTGGTCCTCAATAAGACTTTTTCAATTCCTTTTTGTTCCTAAATAAGATGTTTCCAATTTTTTCTTGTTCACAAAGTTACATAGTCTTTTCCCTTCACACAGATTAACAATTTTAACACTGATTGGAGTGGGCAAAAGAAGCATAGTGTTTCAGTTGGCTTTTTTCTTCTTTTTATTAATAATTTAACCCCTTAATTTTAAATTTATGTAATTCCATTCTAGAGAAACTTTGCAATAATGAAAACTGAAGCCTATAAAAGAGTTCTAAGCTAAAGGATTAAAGTAAACCTAGGACATTTCTCATTCAAATTCTGAAAAATACATATTTCTAGCCAGAGTTAGGACAGACTGGTCATCAGGTGCACTGTGGCTGTAGCTACAAAAATCAGCATTTAGAAACTGTCTGTATTCACACCCATGACTCAAAAGTTTAGGGAATCTTCAGCATATCTCTGCAAAAATTAGATAAAAACTGCAGACATCTAGTTTGAAGGGAACAGCTGAGAGGGTATTTTTATAGCTCTAAAAATTACATTTTGCTACAAAGCATATGCGCAAGTGATCTTAACTAAAACTCCTTGTGCTCTCATTTTCTGATTTACATTTGCAATAGTGATATCAACTAATTCATGAAAAAGTAAGACAGTTATGACATGTTAGTACAGTCTTACAGGATTTATGAATTTACAGATAGTAAGGATCTGTGAAAAACTTTTGTCAATTCTCACATATAATTAATAAAACTGAATAAAATGCTGCTTGTTTTCTTTTTAAATTTATCTAGAAGTAAACAAATGGGCTAAGGATGAAAGAAGATGATGGAGTCATTGTGGTGACGGAGCTGATGATACTGGAAAAATCACAAAAAATGTTCATTATTCTTCTATTCCAAGAATGCAGTGGGGGCGGGGAGGGTGGGGAAGGCACAGGAGAGAAAAGGAGAATGTGTCTTTCAATTCTTCCTAATCACCTTCTTGATCCAAACCCCTTCTTCTCTTATTTCAGGCCCCTAATTAGCTGTTAACCATGCGTCTTGGCTTTCCAAAGCTGGGTGGAAGGATAAGACCAAGAGGCTAGAATATAAACAGAGACCTTTTGAACTTGGTGTAAGGTGAGAGTCAAATGCAGTAAGTCATTATACTGCAAGCTTCTTCAACTCCAGACCAAAGCAAATTATTGTTATTGAAGTTCAGTATCTCTTTCATCTCTGATAGAGAAGATGTGTGCTAATGTCTTTACAAACAATTCTATGGGGGAAGGGGTGGGTGTTAACATCTTTGAAATGCGCCTTAATGTCTCTACTAATTTCAAGCAGCAGGTTTGTTACAAAGTCCAGACAGCTTGGCCCCTGAAACAGACGAGTGGGTCTGCACAAGTTTGAGTTTCTGAACTTTGGGGTAAAACGACAGGTTCAAGGGGCGATATGTGGTGGGCAGTTCGGGAAGGCTGTACCTTCCTAGTACCTTAGCCAATGGGGAAAGGAAGAGGGCAACATGCGGCCCGGAGTTTAGGATAAAAGGAGGCTGCATACCCCAAAACCTCGAGAGAGAAAACACCATGGATGTGCACCCCGGTGGACTCTCTCCCTTTATTCCAATAAAGTTGCAGGACTCCTTTATGGTCACTGGCTTTTCATAGCGTGATTTTCTGTCCATCTCTAATTCAAAAAGCAAACATATACTAGTGTACTTTATACACAACATACTTTGAGAAGCAAATCGGATCCTTTGCTTTCAGTGAGTAGCAACTTATCCCATAGTAATGACACAAAATATTGTGCAGTGGCTCTCTTCAGAGGAAAGTGTTTTATAGAGTGAGAAAAGGAGGAAGAGAATATGGTTTGTGTTAATTACCACCATTCTCAGGATGTTCATAAATGCATACTTAAACATTTATACAAGATAAGCTTTGAAAATACAGCAGTATAAAATAGTCTTCCAGATGCATTAAAGAAAATTATAAAGGAAAACAACTGTTCCTTGATAAGCTGACAGAAATATTTTCAGTTTTACACTGGAGAACAAAACCTGAAAGCAAATGTTGCAGCTATAGGGGTTCTGCCAAAGCAAAGCTTCCACATACATGAAAAGTAAACCTCAATATAAGGGAAAGTAATTTTTCATACTTGTGGCTCAGTCTTTTATTGCAAGGAATTTCTGAATTGAAGGTGCAGAGAAAAATCTTTCAGGTTAATGTTGCAAGCTGTCTACTGGTGTTTAGATTACATCTTGCTGACCACATTTGCTTAATGTGATTCACATTTTACTTGAAGTAAAATACAAAATGTGGCTGAACTCTGAAGTGATACAACACAAAAGCTAGGACTTTATGTCCATTTGGGTTTTTTTCTGCAACACTTGAAATCACTGGTGAGCTTTAAAAGGGGGAAAAATTATTTTTTTACAATACATTAAAGTTTATGAAGGTACATTGAAGTGAATACACTGAACACGACAACTTAACTGACCTGCATGTGTTTTCTTCACATTAATCTACTCTTCTTTCTCAGGTCTCAACCTCAGGCACAAGCCCTAGGAAGGAACTTCAGTATTTCATCATCAAGGTCATCACATTACACTATGAACAGTGACACTATTGGTATGAAATGTAACCACCAGAGTCTTGCAAGCATAATCTTGTGTTTCCATTGATGTGTTAAGACCACTAACACTTATACACTTCAGCAGCCAAAGCACTCAGCATTCAGCACCTTAATCATCTTGCTTCCTCCCAGGTAAGACTTCTCAATTAATTGTTTTCTGTTATTTTCCTTTCTGAACAAATTTTTGGTTTTTTATTTTAATTTCTGTGGCTGTCTAACAATGACCAGTCATATTTCTAAGCTGATGATACCGGTGTGGATGTGTACACTTTGCTTTGGCCAGAGTTCTGAAAGAATTCATAGTTCATGTGGAACTTAATCAACACTTTTATAATGGACATTTTCAAACACCCAAACAATTAAAATGAATAATTAAGCCACCTAACAATTCTAGATTTTTTTCCTTAATAGTTAGCTTGGGGATAAATACAATGAATGATAAAATAGGCTTCTATAAAGTAGTTTTAAATAATTGTTTATAAAAATCTGTCATCAAGGCTGCAGCTCTTGTAAAGGAATTCAAATGTAATTGCTGTTCCATTACACTTCATTGCACTTAGATGAAATAAAAAGGAGTTACACCTTGGGTTAAAATATTTGACACATTCCAACTGATCACATGCTTCTTAATTTCTCTCATCCTTCCTTTCTACTTCCCTCTTCACTTATCATTTTTATCAGAAGATAATTAGAATGATCACAAGAGGAAATGGCAAGAGTTTCCAAAGTGATTGCTTTTCCTTTTTCTTTTATGAGAGGCTTCACCTTTCTATCAGATCAATTAGTTAATTGGGCATCACTCCCCTAACACAGCTCACTTACTAAAAAGCTCTCATCCTAAATAAACTGTCACAATCCTTCATGTTAGATTGAAGGCTGAAGGCTCATAATTGGCCTCTGATTCTGTTTCTTTGAGAAGTCTTATCTGGGAATCAAGCTGCATGTAATGCAATCTTCTTCCACATGAACAAGAATATTACCAAAATAAACCTGCTCTGCTGTCCCTCTCCTTCTTCACTTTCCCTGCCACAGTGGTAACTGAAAAAGTATATTATTTAAAACAAAGTAAAAAAAGAGAGAGCAGGGGGAAGCCCTCAATTAGGTTGAACAAGATTGAAAGGGAATTTTATATTCATATGGTATTTTCACTTTTATGTTATTATTGAATCCTGCATTTGATTACATTTCAGTTGTGTTATTAATAATCCCCTATATAAATATACAGTATCGTACTTTCAGTGAAGTATAAAGGTGGTTATAAAGAGGTCACACATTTAAAAAAACCAAACAAATGGATATGATATAGCTTAGGGCCTTTTAGGACTGGTCACCAATCTACTTTTACAAGCTCTTTCAGATATATTTTAACTTAAACCTCTCCTTTAGCATTCTGTTTCTTGCAAGACTCCCAATAACAAAGTATTCTAACATAAAATAAGGGCTGAATAGTTAAATATCCAATAGTTTTATGTTGGAGGATTAGTGCAGCTGTGATAAATATGCTTTATTTACTTGCAGACAGTACACATTTTCACATGTAGTTGTCCAGGTATTTTCTTTTCCTGTGTGCACTATTAGGTCTGCTATGCAGGGCTACTCCATAAGTTATAAGAACAGCATTTTTCTAAATGTGAACAAGGAAAATATGTGACATTATTGTGAAGGAGAAGCCTTGCACAAGAGAGTGCCATTTTTCTCCATAACAATGGGGTAGCTACCAGATGTCTCCTAGGTCTGAAGCTGACCTTTGAGACTGAAAGATAATAGACAACTTAAAAACAGCTGTTCTTGGGGAGAAGTAACTCCTGTAAGAAGTATCTTAAAACTATGGAAAACATTAAAATTGAACACTGTTTTTGTAGTGGTCTGCTTTTAAAATTACTATCAAATTTTACATTTCAGAGCAAGAACCTTATTAAACACAAAATGAGGAATTTCCAACACTCAGGCAGGCACTCGGTCCCAAGCTCTTTGTTAATAGTCATGACTGAAAAATATACATCCAGGAACCATTTCACTCATCACTGTAACACAACTGCGTCCAAAATCAAATGTGGCAGCTGTTTACCAGTACATGACAACACTAAACAAATGTTTAGACAAGAGGAATGAAAAATATGCAAAAAATTACACTTTGATAGGATTTATTTACAGAAAGGGATGCAGGAAAGTATTGTTTCTAAATGTTTAACATGTTTTTCAGACATCAGCCTTTGGCCACTGAAATATACCAGAATATCACTGATTGGACTTCAATATTTTGATATATTGTTAACTACATCCTTAACTTTTCAATAGCAAATGGAGAATTTTTTCTGAACCAAGTATATCTAAATGTCTTGTCTCCAAAGGCCTTACACCAGTGATAAATGTTTTCCACTGTGTTCGGGATATCAGGTTTGTCATTGCAGTCAACTGTTGTTTTGCCATTAGTTTGAGCAGAGCTCGGGTAAGCAAAAGTATTATAGTAGACTACAGCTGTGTCAGCAATTACATTTGTGGGCATTAAGGACTGTGCCTTTGGAATGTCAAAAGCATGGATTTAAGAACACAGTGTTGTTTGTTATTTTACTTGTGGTTGTTGCTCCCAAGGAATGAAAAAGAAAAGGAGGGAGGGGAAAAATAAAGTAACTGAATTTTATGTTTTAGAGTGTAAACTGACCTGTACTGGGGATAATGAAGGAACGCTGATGTTTTAAACTGACAAGTTGTTTCAGAAGTAGCCAGCGTTTGTAGGGGAAAGGTGTTCATTGTGGGCTAATGATACTTTTAATTGGATATAGCTAGATCTAAATTTGTTTAGTAATTCAAGATGTTAATTTATTTGCCAATAAAGTATAGAGAATGTTAAGATATCTATACTGTATTGCAAGAGAGACTGCAGGAGAATGAAATGCATTTAAGGAAGTAAGCCTAAAGCATTGGAGGATGAAGGTTTTAATAGTGAAAACAGAAACTCTGGGGAAGGAACTTGTCTGAGTAAACCTCAACATAGCAGTGCCCTCTTCATATTTAGTCATGTATATCTTTCATTTACTTTCGACAAAATGAGAAGATAAGAACAAAGTCATGCCACAGGTGTCAACATTCATACATAAACACAAGTAAATGGTAACTTGAATATTTATGCAGTGGAATGAGACAATAACAAGTAATTTTAATTAAGATTTTAAGTATTACAATTGTGTAATGATATATACTATAATATGCTGTTCAAGCAGCCAGGGAAAAACTTTGAGGAGGTGGAACATAAAGCAAAAAGATGGTTTTTGGGACCTGTATGAAAAGTAATAGTCAGTCTTGGCTAACTTTTTTCCTGAAATTCAAAGGACATCCCTAGTGGATGCAAGTGGCTTAAATGTCCTGGTGTCCCTGATTGTGGCTTGTTAAAAATGAAAGAAAGAGAAAGAGCTTTTAAATTTTTTTTCTCGAATGTGATTAAGGAAGGGTCGGATTCCACAATAATCAGTTCAACTGTTGAGCACTTAACGGTGATATATCATGTTGTCATGCTGACCTTAAGTACAATTTCTTGCATGGATTATGCCTAGTCCATTATACTGTGCCCTAACTGAAGTTTTTCTAAGTAACAAAGAATGATCTCCTAGGTCGAAAAATAGTTATTTCCTGTAGTAAGAAGGCAGACAGAATTGTAGATTATTTTGAAAACAAGAAAACCACAGAAATTTCTTTGGTGATGTGACTAAACTTTTTGACTAAGGCTCTAAAAAAGGCAACCTTACTTCAAGTAACTGTGTGTTTTGCTACAATGTGGAGCTGAATGTCGGCATTGTGGCTTTTGAATCTGAACTGCTTTACAGCATTTGGATATTTTGGGATGGTCAGTCTGCCTGAAGTCCAAATCTGGCCCACAAAGATTTTTATTTTGTCCTGTCAGACATCAGAGCTGTTTCATTTTTGCAGTTCAAAGCTTTTCATAACTAAGAAAAATATAGTTCTTTTTTATTGTACTTGGAAATTGAGACAAATTGACCAGTTTAAGCTGTAAGTTTGCTTAAAGTTTGCTCTCAGTTCTGTGCCTTAACTGCAAGAGTATTTTTTCCCCAACAGAGCAGTAAAATCCAGTACCAAATGTAGAGGGAATGCTGCAAGAGAAAAGAAATTTTATAAATCACCAAGATAAATGCATAGAATTATATGATGAAGAGAAATGTAAGGATCACTGTGTCATTTTATTGCCAAGAAGGACTGATAAAAGAAAGAATTGAAGTCTTTATTGGGTTTGTGGTTCTCACGCTAAATGGATAGGTGCTCTCAGATAAATCCTATTTCTAGAAGGTATGACAGCCTGAGAAAGCTAAGTTTATCATTCTTCCATTAAAACTGACTTTGAAAGCTACTGATTGCAATTTCCAAGATATATCCAAGAGGGCTGGAAATAGAACATTTTTCTGTTCATCATGCTAATATCTTGATATTATGTATTGTTCACATACATACACATAGTTCATATATATATATTATATGTATTAATAAACTCATTTTTAATATAGAAAATTCTGAAATCTGTGTTTGGTGGGGGGGAAGCATAATCAAATTGCAGAACCACAAAGCCTAGGTAGAAAACCTTTTATATTATGCTGATGTTACTTACATCATACAAACACTGTCACTGACTTGTAGCTCCTATCATGGATCCTTAGGGTTGTCTTGCTGCTCATCCCATCAAAAATGAATATCTGCCTTTAAACCATGCTCCTAGGTGGTTGAGCCCCTTCCTGGAATTCATGCTGTTTGGTTTGGGCCACTTCATGGAAGTGAAAAAGCCTGACATTCTCAGTCAAGAATAATATGAATATTTAACCTGAAAGTTGGTTTCATTTATGCCTTTTTCCACAATGACAAAAACCATCATATATTCTTCTCCACTTTTCTATATCATGGGTGTGTGTGGACCAACATACAAAAATTTTAAAAGCGTGAGTCTTCATTGGATCCAACTGATTCCATCTCAATAGATGATGCTGAGCTGCTATTTGACCAGTGTCTAAGTAAGGGAGGGAGGAGGCGAAGGGAAATATAGAAAGAAGAGCATTGATCAAATAGACAAATACACAGAATATTTTTAAGAGTATAAAAACATGAGCAGTCTTTCCATCTGGAAAGTGATGGCATAATTTCTGAACATTATCCTGACAGACTAGGCACTGTTTCCATCTCACACACATACACAAAGATACAAAGAGTTATCACTAGACATGTACAGGATTCACTTGTACTTGTGCCTGACTGGTTTCTCTGTCACTTTTTTTGAGTATCCTTTTCACTTTTTTTGTTTTTAAATTACCCTAGGAAATTACATTTAAATGTTGTCTTAGCAAATTAAGGCATTTCACCAGATGATTTCCAGAAGCTTAACATGTTTTAATGCTCTCTTCAACTTCTTTGTCATGTGTCAGTTCAGTAAACAGTCTCTTGAACTTCTAAAAACTTCATTTCCAAAGCCTTTATTTGTGGCTTACTTTCAAAGGACAGACCTGGGTATCTACTTTGTTTGAGAGATTGCTGTAAATCTCTCAAACTTTTACTGATAACTCAAAATTTACTGATAACCCAGTCCTATCCGTCTGGGTTATCAGTAAATTTTAATTTCAAAAATCGGTCTAATAGGCCACATTGCAAACATGAAGGGCATTCTGTCCACTATGTTTCTAGAAGACACTTCCAATAATAACAGACACCCTAACACAGTGGTCTCTGCCACAAAAGGTACATTGCTAGAGGAGCTTCCAAAGAAGAAGGGGGACATTTTATTTCCTGGAAGTGTGTTTTGCCTTATCTCACCTTTGCTAAAAGTTGATTCATGAAACTCCATCTAACAAGGACTTTACAGACTTTAGTAGTATTTTATAAGGAAATATATATCATTTGTTATTAATTGTACCTACACTGGAAAGCTGCATGAGCTTCCACCAAAATTTATATTTTTAGTGACTATATCACATGTACTTATAGTGTAATTCAAAAATGTTAAGACTGAAAGTGGAGAAAAGAGGAGAGGAAGAAGAAATGTAGGCTAAGAGCTCTCTGGTATTAGTCGTGCAGCTGAAGAGACTGGATGGGAGAAATCAGAACAACAACTCTTCTGAGAGATGATCCTGATAAGCATTGAATACTTGCAAATCTAGTTATTTTCAAACCTGTGTCTTGGCAATTTTTTTGTCCCACTAAAAGTAATAACAGTTGTATTCAATATACAGCTGGTCCTCCGAACATATGTGGGGAAAGGAAAAGAGGAAATTTTGAAAGGTTACAAATGTAATTTACTTCCATAATCCTTTTTCTATGCAAGAGATGTAAAAGATGGGAGATGTGCAGTTGTTTAATTTGTAATGGGCACAAGATTTTCTGAAAAAAAAATTAAACTATTATGGCTGTGACACTTAATAAGATATTCTAATTTACAGAATCTGACCTCTGGGGACTCCAGAACTGAGAAACCATGAACTGTAATTACTGCTTTTCTGCCACTCCTCTGCATTGACTGCTGTGGTGTTCTGAGTGGGGAAGTATAACTATGTTATTTCTAACTTTTGTTTTGCCAATGCAATCTCCTGACCACATAGAAAATAACTCATTCTAGCATTTGTTAGCAAATCCCCTTCAAAATATTGCTGAAACCCTTATAAAGTACATTTAAGCTGTCTTAAAACTTCTCTACTGCTTCCAAAAGTTGCAAGATATCCTCTTATTCTAGTTTCATTTTGATTCAGGAAGGGCACTGCTTCTGTGAATGCTTTGAACACTAGGGTATTCAATTACTCAGAGCTGGATATATCTAGTAAATTTGTGACAAACTATTCTGTGATGAGCTTCTAACTAAAACACTCCTATTGAGGCAGACAATTCAGCTGCAAGCCAGCTTGCATACATAAAAATAACAAAAAAAAATCTCACATATTGTAAATATCCATTTATTGAAAAGATCCTTAAGCACATTTGCAATAGATGCAGTATTAGTAATTATTCTATATCACAATGGTCAACTCCTTAAATCTTTCCTAAGGTTATTATCAGTTTGTTCAGTTTGCATTGCTAACAACCTCAAAAGATCTTACTTTGTAAAGTAATTTTGGAAAATGAAAATAAGAATATGTGAACTATTCTAAAATAGAACAAGTCTATGTGGATGCAATAATTTGAATTTTTTCCCTCTCATTACAAATACAAATTAAAAATACCTCCCATGCTAATGCAGCATTTCAATAGCAATGTTATCATTTTACCTAGACAAAAAAAACCTCACCCCAAATATTTATGCTAATGACAGAAACTATGTATGAAATAAGCATATGCCAATAGTATATAGTATTGGGTTTTACTGGGATACATGTCAGGAAAGCAGTGGGTTTAGTATGAACTTACAGTGAGATGAGAATGACTCATCTGTTTTTTGATTGCATTTTTCAAAGCTGTTCAGCGTACGTGTTTATTTTTCTAGTCTTGAGAAAATTCTGTCCACGGCAAACGATGGTTAGGAATAACTCACTAGGCATAATACACTCACTAGGTCTGAAAAATGATTGATTCTACTGAGTATTTAAGGATTGTGGTTTCTATCTGGGCCAATGCACAAGGGACTGTCAGAACAGTTGTAACTTGACCTAAGCACCCAGGTGGAGATAAGGCTGTGACTGAATCACCTTGTCATCATGCTTGGACATGGAAGCTGGATCTTGTCCAACAGTATAATACTTTCAACCACTGCCAGCTCCAAGTGGCATAAAAAGCCTGGAGCAAATCACAGGATAGAAAGATTATTTTCTGGCCTTTAGTTTTGGTACTTTTTCCCCCCCAGTTTGCATTTTTCTCAAAACCTGAATTCTCTCCCACCCCACAAATGTTATTACATGGACAAAATACACATAGCCACTCTAACATAATGAGGAGTTCATTCTAGTTATTTAATAGAAGGAGTATGCTTGTTAAATCAAATATTCACATATCCAAATGGTTGGGGAGTGTAATAAAGAGGAACCAATATGGTTTTGTTAGAGATGGCAGGATTTGTTCTGGTCTCAAAAGCTGGGCAATACTGCATGCAGTTCAGGCATAGACAGTAATTAAAACATACATCTTCCAGTAGTCTGCAAACACAGGGATGTGCTTCTTAGTCTAGTAAATATGACAGTTGTAAGCAGCGGATATTTTGGGTGAACAATAGCAGAACATGACTGTTTTACTATCAAAAGAACTATTTACTGACTTAAGTACCTGGCTTTCTGAGCAGAACACGCATGCATTGTTGAAGAACATAACAGTCAGTTTCCAAAGGTTGCTGCCCCAGAAGTCATATAGACAAAACATATTATCCTGCTTCAAAACATGTGGATCACTACTGAAAATTAAAATTAAATTCACCCTTTAATTAACAAGTTGTGTTTTATTAATTTATTTTTTACCTTGCATAAAAATACATAAAATTGTTCACAACAGTGAATATAAATATGTCTCCCCTCACCTCATTTTAGCTTTTAGCTTTCAGGCATAGTTAAAATGGCTAGAGTTTTAATCTTTTTTATATCAATTTTTTTAAAGCAAAATACAAGTCACAAAATTTTTGGGAAAGGGAATTGGTTTTTTTGAGAAATTTTAAATGACTTAATTTCCTGAACAAGAAAATCTCAACGCCGAGCATGAAAATAATAAAGAATACTTACTGATGCTGCTGCTTAGTCCTCATTAGTTTTTAATGTGTTTTAAGCTATAAATATTTTTAAATAGAGTGCTTAATGAAAAGCTAAATCTTCATTGAGTATCTAAACTGTTTTCAGGTAGGAAGGGGCAATTTTGAGTGGTTTGTTTAACTTTCTTCATGAGAAGGTCTCATTTATTCTGTCTCCATTACTTAAATGGTTGTTTTTCCTTATTCTTTTAGGTAGAAACATTAGTCTTGAAGGTACTTGTCTAAATTTACAAACTATAGAACTAAAGTTAACATCTATATGTTATAGACGTAGAACTAAAGTCGAGAAACTAATTGGCTGCCCAAGTTCACACAGACTTAGGGCAGAATTGCTCAAGTCCAAGACTAATGTTCCATTCAGCAAAGGTGTTCTGAGCTTTATCAAAGCATTCAACTGAGAAAAGCTGTCCAACTATGAGCTATATAGTAGGTGAAAGGCAAAAGAAAATCATGTCCAGACTGGAAAATGTGAGGCTGATAAATCCTGTATTAACAAAATTTGAAATATTTAAGTCAACACACTTGCATTAGCCTTGAACCGCACCATGGATTTGAAATCAATGCAATGAAGAATGTATGTTGTGGTTCCCATTGGACCAAATTACATTTATATGTCTCATGGAATTTTAGTTGCTAAAATCTGTAAAGACGTAGGATGTGTGTAATAATTTGAAAACCTGCAGTAATCCAAACTTGATAGTATAGAAGAGCAGATAATGAAGATAAAGGGCTGGGATGTATTGATCAGAGTGATATTAAAATGGTTTCTTTTTTTATAACATACATTTTATTATAAAAATTTGAAAATTTAAATGAATATGATGCCTTTAGCATTCCATTTTATAAAGAAAAATACAAAAATTATTACTGTTGTTCTATAAAGAAGGAAAAAGTTAGTTTAGCTACATGAAGATGCAAACCCCACAATCATGTAAGAAAAATACTTAAAGAAAACACAACCATAGCAAATAGCCACTACTTTTGTACAGTTCAGCTGCCAGAGCTCTGACAAGGCTAACAGCAGTTTTAAAATTTCAAAGACACTTCTTCCTTAAATATGCTTATTATGCTCTAGCCAAGGACCAAGCAACTACTCAGGGAAGCAGGTAGTTGTTATTTCCATGACTTTTCTTGTGATTGTAGAAAACAATTTCATTTTGGAGAAAAAAAAGTCTCATCTGGATCTAAGCATGACTAAACCACAGCTCTATACCTGGAGTTAGGTCATCCTGCCACTGGGGTGAAGAAATGACAAGAAGATCACAGACATCCCCAACATGCAAATGATACAAGAGCAACAAAAGTGAAAAGGTTGAAAATAGACGTTTTCTGCTACCATTTCCACTGTCTACTCTTGTCCTTTTGTTCACAATCATTGTGCGCTACTAAACAAAGAGCGTTGCCTGGGCTAGTTTCCTTCTCTAAACAAGAAATTTGTAAACCCTTTCCAGAAGCCTGCATATTTCATTTTTGCTTCTCTTACAGTCCACACCTGAATTATGTAGAGAAGATTGAAAATATAGCCTGGAATTATTCATGAATACAAAATAGATCTAGAAAAGAATTTGAGAATTTGGGTTTTTTTAATTTTTTTTATCGATTCCTCATTGTCCTTTTTCTCTCATATAATTTTTTTTTACTTACAGTCCAAATAAGACAAGGATAAACTGGATTCTAGCGTGGTTCTTTCACCGTCAACAGAACAATAATTTGCATTCTAATTGCAAGTGCATTATTATTCATGACCAATCAGAAAGAACACCGACTATTTTCAAAACCTCAATCAAGTTTCAAGGCTCACAGTGTGAAAAGGATGGGTGTGGGAGTGTGGAACAGTCATGATTTGTCCCTAAAAACCATGAGCAAATTTGATTGCAGAGACAGAAAGAATCCCCACAGGACCATTTTATAAAGCATTTTTCCAGATTCTTTTGTGCTGTCAGTCTCTGGATTAGAGAAATAACCTTACTGCTCTCTACCACAAAACTTCTCAGATCAAAGCTGAATTAAAAGTTAACTTTCAATGAAACTTCAAGGAATTTAAGTGCAAGCTGAATAGTCTTAGTAGGCATGACTTCTTATCAGATATTCCTTGTGATGCACATTACATATAGATTTAAATATATGCATGTATAAACATTTTTTTGTCTTTGAAGGGTGAAATGTCTAACCCATTTTCTTTCTGGGATTTTCACTGACTGATACCTCTAGCAGGGGCAAAACTGGTCAACCCGAAGGATCCCTGCTGAACTCACTCAACAGGCTGAACATGACCTCAGCAGCTGTTTCTGTTTTCAAGGTCACTACAAACCTTACAAGCTGTTTTCCTTTCCATCCCTCATAGGACTAAACAGCAATATGGTAAAAAAAAACTAACTTAAATATAAGTCTCAAGAGAAAGTCAAAAAACAGTAAATACATCAAACAGGGACATATAAGGTTCATAAAAAGGTCCATTCAGGGTCATACCCAAGGACTATGCCTCTTTTTCTGTTGCTGTTTGCTACACATCTAGCTGAAGGCAGGCTGTTACACTGCACATTTAGAATCTCTACACAACCACACCCTGCCTTTTTTAGCAGAACCTTCTTCTCATAGGATTAAATGGATAAGATAGGAAGAAATCATTATTCTACTAATGTTCTGAACTAGAGGTACTCAGCTTGCAGCCTATGAATTAAGACTGTGAGAGAGAAAGGATTTATTCCTTTCTTCTGTCACAAGTTTAGAAACCCCAGTCTGAGCATGACAGGAACAAGAATAGCTATAAAGAAATGCTTTCTTTACTGGTCATTCAGGGCACACTAGAAATCAAGATAAGAAAATTAGAAACTGTGACTCAAGTATATGTTTGTCCCTACCTAGGTTCAAGCAAATTGGGAATCATTATGTTCTCAAACAGTGCTTGGCAAGCAATCTCTGGGAAGAAGTGAAGCAAAATGTGCCATCTTTTCACTCCCCACGGCCATTTAATCTCTTGTACTCAGGGAAAAAGAGTCATAGCATGTAAGTAGGCTGAAATTCAGGGCTCCCACACAGCAGGGAATTCCTAAAAGTAATTTATGAGAGGTTTCTGCCTACTTTAACAGTGTATACAGTTCAAGTTGAGTCAAGCTGCTGAGGGAACCTTTTCCAAGGGCCTACTTTTACCCTGGGATTTCAAACCAGCATATATGTTTATGAAAAACATGGACATGCTGACTGTTCTGTGTATAAAATGATTTAAATATATCCAGGCATTTCTCTACCAGCACTTCCCTCATACGTTTAGCTGATATGATACAGAGTGAATTCTAATATGCATGGTCATTAAGATATTGCTTAGGTATTTTCACTTCTTTCCGGGCTCACTCTCCTTATAGAGAAATAAACAAAAGGGTCAAAAACCTTATGAAAGACCTGCTCTCTTCAAATTGCCAGATTAGTTTTGAAGGCTAAAATTTTCCTTCTTCCTTACAATGTCGGGGACTGAATGTTATAATTTATTGCTTAAATATCTTCATGAAGGACCTTTGCCTATTATAGCAAAACTGTATTACAAAAGCTGCAGAGAAGACCACTGCACCCTGAATAGGTCTTCTGACTGAGGCCTTACATTGCTCCTTGATGGAGATAAGATGGTGACTCAGGTGTGGCCTGGGGGAAGAGGAATACATCCACAGAGGGATCAAACTTCTCATATCTCCTTTCCAGAGTGTTTGTTCGACTTTGTTCTCTGATTTCAAGATTTCATTTCCTATCATGAAATGAAGAATTTCATCTCATGAAAGGAAATGAAATCTTTCTATTTCAATGATAATCAATTCAGCAATTGAAAAAAAAAAAAGAAATTTTGAAATTGAGTGAATACAACAAAATTGATTGGGCTGAAAGAAGGTGCAGTGAAAAGGACTGAGACTTGTCAAAATTATACTCACTGGACTCTCAAAATCAGGGAAATAAGTCAAACGAAGAGAGTGGAGAAGAAATTGATGAAATATAATGTTAAAAAAAAAGAAAAAAATACAAAATGAAGTGAAAACAATAAAAGCAAATGGGATGACATGAAGTGCAGGGAAATGGCTCAGTCTTTGCCGAATTGATTCTGACTGAAATCACAAGATTTCATTTCCTTTCCTGAAATGAAATTCTTCCTTTCAGGAAAGGAAATGAAATCTTGAAATCAGAGAACCAAGTGAAACTAACACTCTAGAAAGGACATATGATCAACTAAAATGCAATTGAAACAAAACCACAAATTTGGAAATGGAGTGAACACAATGAAATGCACTGGGAAGAAATGAGGTTCAGTGAAAAGGACCAAAACTTGCCAAAATCATTCACACTGAAACCAGAGAACAAAGTGAAAAGAAGAGACAGGAAAAGAAATTGATGAAATGAAATACTAAAGAAAAAAGTGAAAATTCTGAAGCAAAGTGAAAACAATAAAATGGCCTGGGATGACATGAAGTGCACAGAAATGGACCCAACTTTGCCAAAGTAATTCTCATATGATAAAATAAAATGCAATTGAAAACAATTTGGCAATGGAGTGAATACAATGAAATCGATTGGGATGAAACGAGGTGCAGTGAAAAGAACTGAAACTTGCCACAATTATACTCACTGAAATCTCAAGGTCAGGTGTGGTGATGCAAGGTTTTTATTGTATTTTCATATGTTTTCTGTACCCCAATGGTTCATCCCTACCTTCCCCACTCCTACTCCCAGTTGGTTTCCCCCAGACCCAAGCTGCTCCCCCGGTGCTCCCTATGCGGTTGTTCTCCTCCCCTTGTTTTGGCTCTTTCCCTATCAATCACCCAAACCCCTCCTGTTGTTCCCGAAGGTTCAGTGTCCATCACCTGAGCCCTCCCTAATTACCCTTATATGGTCCCCGTCAGTCCCCTGAGATCCTGCCCCCTCGGATACCTCCCCTCTTGGAAATCCCCTAAACCTCGACGCCCCATTGGGGCATGTGACCCCTCTCCCTCCACCCACCAAGACCATTGGACCAGATGTGAGTCCATCCCTTCAGCGTCCCTCCCTCCTAATTCGCTTATTGGTCCCTAGTTGGTTTACGCCCCTTGTTCAACCCTTCCTTCATAAGGCATGGTCGCGTTGCAACTGTTGCTTGTCCTCAGAGGAGACCCTTCAATAAAGTTGGATTACCTCCTGTGGCAAGCCTCCCTGCTACTTTTTATCTCTCCCTTCGTGGAGGGCTGCTGACTGCTACATTGTCTGGAACCTGTGCTCCACAGGGTAGAGCAGAGGCTTCAGAGGAGCAGCTTTAAAGTTCCGTGCCTCTGGCTGCTCCCCACTCCTGCTGCACACCGCTGGAGCTAGCCCAGGCAGTGGACAGTAGCAATCACTAGCGGTCACTGCAACAGTCAGGGAAAAAAGTTAAAGGAAGAGTCTCGACAAGAAATTGATGAAGTTAAATGAAATGAAAAAAAAAAAAATCTTCTGAAATGAAGTGAAAACAGTAAAAAATGATGGGATGACATGAAGTGCATGGAAATGGACCAAACTGTTCCCAAACTGATAGTCATTGAAATCGTAAGATTTCATTTCCTTTTCTCTCAGAGAACAAAGTCAAAGAAATTGACTGGGGTGGAGTTATAGTGAAATGAAATTCAATCGAAAGAAATAAAAGAAAATTCAGAAATGAAGTTATTGTAATAAAATGCAAGGAGGTGACATGAAAGGCTCCTGTTTCCATGCCTTTTGTAGTTGCAATGTCCCTGGAGGTCTAAGTTTTTTGTTTTTCTCAAGCCTAAACTTAAGCGTGAGCCTAACCCTAAGCAGAGGAGTAAAAGCGGACTTTTGCTGAGGTGCCCATGACATGGGTGGTGGCAAGCAGAAAGATGTGGAAGGAGCAATATTTGGGCAGTTCTGTGCTCTCCTTTGCATGCCTTTTGCAGTCATAGTGTCCCTGGAGCTCTCGACTTTGTGCTTTTCTCAACCTGTTACAAACCAGTTTAACACTCAAGACCAAGGGAAGCCAAGCCTCTCCTCCCTCCACCCTTTGGTGTGAGGTCTGTTTGAGCCCAGCAGTTGATAGCCCTGGGGCTGTGGTCTCCACCCTGGAGAGCTAAGCTTGATTCCTCTGTGAAGGTATTCTTCTTCCCCCAGGCCACACCTGAGTTACTATCTTATCTCCTTCTAGGAGCAGTGTAGGGCCTCATTCAGAAAGCCTATTCAGGGTGCAGTGGTCTTCTCTGCAGCTTTTGTAATACAGTTTTGCTATAACAGGCAAAGGTCCTTCATGAAGATATTTAAGCAATAAATTATAACATTCAGTCTCTGACAAACAGGTTGGAAGTGTTGACTTTACAATAGCTTTGAACTGCCAGAATGGCCCCAAGCAGTTGTAGGAAGGCTGAGAATGTGAACCAGAAAGTTTGGAATGGCTTCAGAAAATTCCCAAATTTCCTATGCTGTACCAGCTCATGTTGCCAAAGGAATAACATCCGCTGCTTTGGTGCTGTGCAGTGCAGCTGTGTGACTATTCAAAAGTACATTTGAAAACTGCAACATCAGCAGGCTTCAACTGCATGTGGGTCTGGATTCTCAAGTAGGTCTAATTTAGCAAATGCCCCACAGGACTAGGAAACACTATAAACATACTGTCATAACGGAGAAAAAACACAGGGACTCATTATACACACTAATCATTATTTCTCTCACTTCTTCAGATTTGTTTTGTCTGCTTTTGCTTAATTGTTCCTTTTTCATTCTTATATATTTTCCCCTACTCTATCAACCAAAGAAACAATTGTTCATGACACACAATTATAAAAGAACTTATCAATTTTATTTTAATACAAGAATTATGTATTGCTATTATATTTTGGTGGTATTTGCAATTACACAATAGGATAAAGCCCATAAGGATTATGAATCTCCCTCTTTTAAAACTATTGTTATCTGCCATTAGGAAAATTTTTCTCTCTATAGAAAATACTGTATAGCACATTTAGGTATATAAAAAGGATTTCATGCCTCTGCCTGAAGCATCAAGGTAGATATTTATTCATTTATTCATCAATTCATAATACTTCAGGAGCACAATCAGGGGAACTATTGTACTGGACCCTGGACAAATGAAATCCCAAAACTCCTTGATTTGGAATATTTATAATGAATGATGCAACTGTAGAATTAAACATTCTCTTTCCATTCAGTATCTAAACAGACAGTTAACCTTTTCCCCATATGGTAATTCTGAATGCCTCAGGTAAGTGAAGTAACAACAAAGGAAGTGATCAAGTACAATAATAAGATCAGCTTGTAAATTGTTGGAATTCTTTTTAGAATAGCTTCTAAAATTTCCACAGTAACTATGAAAGAAATATGGTCCCTACACAGTCACCTAGTACTTGATTGTACGCTCTGCTCAGCATTTCATGTTAAGTAATATAGTGAGAGTTCAAAACATCACTTCTGGCACCTGATACCTGTAAAGAAGAATGTCCATAGAGTGGTCATATAATGCTATTGGTCACATATATTCAAGCAATATCTACTTCTGTGTGGAGAAGAAGGTTGTTCTATGTACTTGCATAGAAAATTTGCTTTGAATTCTCTTTACATCCTGTTATACTCAGAACTGATCTAATTATGTCTGTCTTCTCACTTCTCGAGTGCACACTATTGGTGTTGTGGCACAAAACAATTCTGCTTCTTCTCTGAAAGAGAGCCTAAGATTTCAAGGCACAAGGAAATTCACATGACTCAGTTATTCTTCTTTGTGTATCATGCCTGGAGATGTTGTGACAGAAGGAAGAACTATTGTATGTAAATGAAATTTTCTAAATTTCCTAAACCTCTAGAAAACCCTGGAATAAATCTAGTCATTCCATTGCTGCAATAATTTCCGTTTGGAACCAAAAAAAAAACCAAACCCAAAACTTCTCATACATTTAATTTAAAAATTGACTTATTTTTGCATAGATATACCACAACATTGCTCAATCTGCCTACGTCTTTTGTCTCCGTGTTTCCTCTGTCTTTTTCTTTCGATAATGCTGTCTTCCCTAAGAACTTCATTTCGTGTCTTTCCAAGACCTTAATTTAAATTTTTTTTTCTACATTTTAACAGATGGCTCTAAAGCACACAAAAAAGGTGGAACATGTTAGTAACACAATAATCAGTTAAGGGCTGGAGGGGGAGAAGAGATAGGAAAAAAATATATTTCTCTCCTAGTCAGCAGAAAATAATTTTGTTTCTTATGGTTTTTCTTTTAAAACCTTACTCTAAAGTATTTGTAAACAATAGAGAAAGCAGAAGAAAGTAGATAAATGATTCATGTATAGTAGGTTCCTGGATAAAAATTATGTATAAAATGTAAGCAAAGAAACAGCACATTATTGGGGTTTTTTGTGTGTCTTTAGGTTTTCGTTTGTTTTGGTTTTTTTTTTTTCTTTTTTTCCTGGCTGAAAGCTGTTGCCTGGGTCCATTTCCAAAGAACTAAACATATAATTATATAACATCTAATTACTCAGCTTTCCAATTATATACAGCAAGGTCAGAAACTCCCTGCATTTGCATGGAAGGGCTAATAAAATGGGTCTCAACACCTGGTCCTCGCTTGAGGAAATAAATTTATTGAATGAAATCCAAGGGTAAAAAAACCAGCATTAGTGCTTTGTATTCTTGTTTTTTACCAACTATATTTCTTTCTTAATAAAACCGAGGATGCTGCAGTAGAATTAGGCTGGAAGTCTCAGAAATCCTGAGTGCCTTGATTCCCCCCTTACCTAACAGGTATGATTCTTAACAAAACAAAGAATTAGAATTATTTTTCTAATTCTCGGAAGACACCAATGCAGCCTACCATATTCCATTATGGAAGCCCATTACAGGGTACATCCTGAACAGAAAAATATAAGGTTTCTTCCCCAAAGAAGTTTATTTAAATTCTAACCAAGCTTTTTTGCCCTATTAGGATTGGCACTTTTTTTCACCAAAAAGAGTCCATCAGAAATCCTGGAACAAAGACAGGTCTTTTACATTCCCTTATCAAAGGGATTAATAGAATTCTTAAGTATTCTCAGTATGTTCATGTTTTCACCCAAGTTCTTTCTCAGCTCTTGACAACCAGGTTCCATTAATTTTTATGAGTTTAAGAGAAGTACAATAGCCATTTGTTGCTTTTAAAACACTGACATTTTTCTGTGGAGTGGCCAGTCACAATTCTAATCATGTAGAATACCAAACATAGCTATTTAGTTCATTGTCAACCTCTATCAGAAAAAAATGCATCACCTGAAGGCAAAAAATCCTTTTTCCTTTTGTTTACATGTAATATAAGTCAGTAAAGTGTTGAAAAAGTGAAAACTTGCCCTATGTCCCACAAATTCAAAGCCACGTGTAGGAGATGGGACAAAAAGTTATTACTAGACTTTCTGAAGATTTTAACTATGTTCATGCTGAATCCTTCAGAGTGTAAAGTTAAAGTCCAGAACCTACAGTGAAATTTGTGATGGGTAGGAAGGTCCTTAAGGTCACCTTATGTTCAAGGTATAAAGAAGATGCTCAGAATGAAACTCAGAACACTAAGAAAGAAACATCTCAGCCTGCAAAAAATAAACAAACTGAAAAAAGAAGAGAGGACAGTTTAGTGGAGAACATGGTGGTGGTGCTCAGTTGACAGTTGAACTTAATGATCTTTAAGATCTTTTCCAACCTTAATGATTCTATGATTCTGTGGGTCAACCTGCTTCTTCTGTACCTGGTTGAATATGTGTTGGGATGTTTTCTTCAATTGTCTAACTGATGAGAGGCAGTAACACAAGTAGCTACTCCACCCAATATGGTGCTTTAAGCCACTTCCTCTTTGTTACATCTTATTTTTAATGCATTTTCATATGTCTAGATTAAAGAGAACTTACGTGTAACAATATTCCAGTTTGATTTCTCTTTCTTCCTTCTGTGATCATAGTTATATTAGGATTGCTATACTTGTTTAGATTAACCTAGATTTTTCTGTACTACAAAATTTGATGTTCAGGTCACCATTCACAGTATTTAAAATCAGTCTTCTATTTTCTATTTATCCCTTTTAAAGTTAAATAAACCTGTTCTTATGTTGAGCAAAATGATAGAACTATTTAGAAACTCAAACATCTGATTCACTCCTCCCACAGTATATTCTTCTTATACTTTATGTTATGCATTTTCCATTTTTAAGAAAAGTGTTTATCACAGCACTGTTCACTTTAAACTGTAAGCAGGTTGTCTCAGCCTTTGGAAGTTAACTCACAAACATTTCTAATTGCCATACACCTGGCTTTCTGTTCAAAGAGTGATCCAAAGCCTTGTAAGAGCCATCAAGTAATCACTGATAATTTGATCATACCTTGAAAAGATAACAAAGTGAGTAAAGATTGAAAATGATGGATTTTCAGTCCTTTGCATATAATAATGGAATACAATATAAAAACTGAAGGAGAATTTGTAAATTGGGTGCAATTTTAAAAACAAATGAGAATTAAAAAGTACTCACCACCTAAACCAAAGGATGAAATATGGACTCATTTTATACTGTTACAGCAGCTCCCTCAAGCCACTGTTTTCTTAATAATAGGCATATAGAGCCTTGATGATTTCCTAGCCGAAAAAGAAATAGCAGTAGATCTAATCACATTTTTGAAATCTGTAAGTTGTTCGTGTTCTTGTTGTCATCATAGTCCAAAAAACAACCATGTTTGTCTCAGCCTTTTGGAAAAACCTGCTAAGAGCACTTGCTCCACTGATCTTTCAAAGCTGGTATACATCTAAATAGGTCTGTCAGAAAGAAAATGGGCTTTCCAAATGTTTCAGGAGGTCTGTGGGACTTTAAGGACCTTTATTCATAATTTATCTTAAAAAGGTATTCCCACTTTTTTTTTCCCAGCTCATTTCTCTATTAAAAGTTTTGAAGGTAAACATACAAAAGAGAAAGGAGAATGTTGGGGTTTTTTTTAAAAGAAATCTTCCTAACCACATTTATATAGAAACACAAAATTCAGTATATTATATAACAGACCTGTCAAATTGAGAATTTTTTTTTTTTACTTAAAAAAAAAAAAAAGCTAAAAAGGCCACATGGAGGACACAGTATCATCTATCATGTTTAAAAATGTCCATGTCTCAATTCGTGAGAAATCTTGCAAAGATCTCTCCTGCTTTGAAGTGGCTGCTTTTATGCAAAGATGCAGAAAACCACCACAGAGAAAAAATATCACTCTCAATATTATCATGCTCTGAACTACAGAAAACAAACTGAAGAGAAGTACCCACAAGTTTACAAGGCCTCAGGTTTCTGTGGAACATAGCGCTAGAAATGGCATATAATTTTTAACCAAGAGACTTAATTTCTTCAGTGCAAGGCTTCATGATGCTTCAAATGGGGATGGAATTATTCTACTCTATGACTTCAACAGCAATGTCTAAATCCAGAAGTAGATGTCTCTGACTTTTTGTTTTCTCTGTATTTTTTGCATTGAGCTAAATTGAATATAGTGGCTCAGGTCCCTATAGATCAAATTGAAAAGAAAATATAACGTGTACTTTTAAGAACATTCTTATTTGTGATGATTTCATGGAGACTCGTGTTCCTCTCCCCTCTTCTGAAAACAGAATGGTGTGATAATCACCTAATAGCTGGCTTCAGTCACAGAGGTGTAATTACAGAAATAACATAATCATACCCAGTGGTGTGCTATTTTTTATTATCAGCATAAGGTGTCTTTTTATGATGACTATGGAATAGCTATAGGTATTAGTCTTTATGTTTCAAAACTCTGTTGGTGAAGGAAACTAAGACAAAGAAAAAAAGAATGATTACATTTTACTTTTGTGAAATAAACATTTAGAAGAGTGGAAAAACTTTTCCTTCTCTATTTTACTTGAAAACATAAGCTGGTTTATGATCACCTATTGCATTTAAGGATGAGGCAGAGAGGAGAGAGAAAAATCAATTTCCATTTGGAAGATATTTAAATAGCTTTGCCATGGTCTGTCCTAAGCTGCTACTTCAAAACATATCTGAAGCGACTTATAATTTCATTTTCTCACCACCTAACATTCATCTACGTCCAATCTCAATATGAAATTGATTATAATTCTAACAGGACTCCATCATTGCATGATACTGGCTAGCATTTAGAAATTCCTAGTCAATGAGGGTATCTAGCCTCATATTACCCAAATGCTTCAACCATAGATTTGATTCTAGTCACTGTTTTCAAAAAGATCCCACTACAACTTTAGCCTTTTAGCACTGGCTGTTTAAATCATATCATAATCCACGTTGGTTAGGAGTTACGTTTAAGAACTCTGTTCAGAGGCTGCTCTCCTGCAAGCACAGGTCAAAGTTTCTACTTGGCATCAAACATTCCCAGCTAGTCTTGTTTAAGAAAGAGAGAAATCAAATATTCACAGTTCCTTTCCTCCTTGTAAAATAATTCTGGAGTTGTTACACATTTAGTGGGAACATCTGGATCCATGGATAAAAGAACACAGCTGTCTTACATGATTTATGATTCCATTTTCCTGTCTTTACCCGGGGCCAATTTCAGTCTTTTTTTTACTCTCACCCCCCATCCTTTAGCTCATATAACTGTCATTCTTAAAGTATTTTAAGATGGTTCTCACTTTCTGACTGTCCCAATAAATCCACCTTGAATTTCTTATGCTTGTTACTGCAGTATTGGTTCAACTGACAGATTTATTAATCTTTGAACAGAAAAATTCTAAGCAGAGTTTTTTAATAAAAATAACAAAAGAATGAGGCTTAAAATTGAGTAAAAATGTTGCTTGTTAATGTTAAGATTTTGCACTGTGAAATTCATGTCTGGGCATAGGGCAGGCGATATGGATACAACATCATAAAGTAACCCCAAGACAGATATGCTTCATGCTCTTGTTAATTTAGCTGAGTAATGTCAAAAAGAAAAATCCTATTTTATCCTATTGAAAATTATGTTTCTTAATAATTCATATTTACAGTTGGACTTGCTGCTCTTAAAGGTCTTTTCCAATCTAAATGATACTATCAAATTATTCTATGATAATACTTAGGTAAATAATATGAAGAGTTACTTCTGTTACAATTTTTATTTTCTTTCTTTATAAAACATAAACCGATTGCATTCTCCTTGCAAATTATTTGCCATGGGTTCTTCAGCATATTACTAGCAGAATGTGAAAAAAGTAATTCAGAATGCAATTTTCTGACATTTTTTTTTGTCTGAGCTCAGGTACATTAAAATTTGTGCTATTTAAATACTATGAATTCTGCCTGTGCACTGTTAAAAATGGAGCAATCCTGCTGCGGTAAAACAAAACCTGGAATACAATTTCCTTACCTGAGGACATTACAAGGCACTTGAAAATCAGCAGAATGCTGTTTATATTAGAGGTTACATCAGTGTAACTATATAGTGCTGGTGTATGATACTGGGACAAAAAAAAGATGTCTGATCTTAAGATCAGACATTGATAATAGGATAAAGATGGCTTAAATAGCTTCAAGTCTTTGAGCCATGGGATTAAATCTAGGCTGCTGAAAGGTATTGTAAGTTACAACAGCCTCCTTCTCTGAGTTATTCAGCATCAACCAACCTGCACAGAATCATGCCTGTGAGGACAGCAATGCATTTAAATTCTCCAAGACTTTTCCATTATTTACAACGTGCACAAGTAGAAATGTGTCATGCCCAGAATTAATTTGTGCTCACATTATTTTGTAGGAATAGAATAACCCATTTAAGTAAATTAGACTATTTTTGAAGTGAAACTGGGGAAAAACTTTCTTTTTCCAAAGTGTTTGTTCCAAAAGCAGAAAAATTTGTTTATCTTTCAAAGACATGTAGTTATGAATTTATCTATAGAAATTTCTTAAGTTTTACTATGAGCATTTATTAGTAAATCATTACACCAGTGCATCAAAATACCACAGAGTCTATGATTCATCATTCAGAGGAAAAATAAATACTGAATCAAACAAAATTTACAAACAATTCTAAAACTACTCCAGTAAATGATTTTTTGCTGATAGAAATCTTGTACTATGTTTTTAAAAACTGGATCAAATTTCATTAATTTAATTTAATACAGATCTAAAAAATTATAACTATTTTTTATAGGTATTTCTATAGGAAAGTTGCTTTTTCTTACTGACTTGAATCCTGTTTCTAATAAGTTGTGATGAGACTTCCAGGATTCCACCCAAACGATGGGTTTCTCATGGGAATCTTCTACTTTGTAAGAACTGAAAAAAATCAGTTTTCTTATTTTTATGGTAGATAAGAGGAAAGTACTTCTTCCTCTTTTCATGTTCAAGGAGTAGAGCTTCATTTTGCCTTTATTGTTGTCTCTATATAGAACAATAGTTCCTTGAACTTTCCACCTAAACAATCCTAGCTTCTTGAGCCTCTTGAAATCCCAAAGGTAATTTAATGGTCTTAACAGTCAGCAAAGAGAAAATTGTATTTTTGCTCAAAGTGACTGGATTTGTTTTATTCACAAAGACCTGAAAGTATATCTTGTAATGAAAACCTGCAAAGAGCTCTTTCAGAGTTCAAACAGGAAAGTTCATTCTCAACAGCCTACATAATTTTTCACTTCTTTGGTGAGATTACAAAAAAATACCAGGCAAATATTATCTGTTTAACAGACATTACAAAACTACTACCAGATTTTAGTTATTTGTAACTAGTCTTCACCAGAACTGAAGCATATGAAGATGGTTAAGGTATAATAGCACCTCACTATTGTATATCCATTTTCCTTGATGCTTGCATTGTCAAGAGGACTTATGTCTTTGTCAGCTTTTAATGAGAGGCTTAGAGTCAGCATGATAATTCAAAAACTGTATTGACAAAACAAGATCCTCTTTGAAACAAAAAAGTAATTCTGCTTAACAAAGATCCTGCACTTTGACACAGGGGAAAAAATTGTCAGAGGCAACTTGTCAATTTACCAGCTTCTGAGTATAAGCAGGCCAAGAGTACAGTATAATTAATTGGTAAAACAGATCACAAGGGTTTAGGTTCCTGTACTGGTTAACATTATCAATGGCCTGCTATTTTTTACAATGTCAATCTGTTTCTTTTTTTCCTGAAATGATTGACGGAATGACCCAACTGTTATAAACAGTGTTGAATTTGATGCCTTTACCATTGCTTAAAGGGAAGAAGTCAAAATACAGACGGAAAAGTCAAGGAGTGTAATGGTATTTCTGTTATAATTAAGTTTTATGCTGGCTCGACTGTTCACAACAAGCTACAGCCTATTTAGAAATTTATCAGATAGTCAAATATGGCCTGTAAAGTGTGAATTTAAAAAAAATTTTATTTTTTTACATGTGGAAGCTAGCTTTGACTTTCTTCTCAATTTAACAGGGAGAAGAGATTGCATGTCTTTCTTCCCCACAAAAGATAAGTTGTATACTACTTAGAAAGAGATACATTAAAGAGAAGAGCATATATGGGAAGTAATATGGGAAAGAAAGGACCTCCTCTGCTTGCAAAGGTACAGAGAAGTACAAACTGCTTCAGGTAAGTATAAAATGTACTTCCCTCTTTATGCTACCAAACCCTTCATAATTCACTACTCAGAAAGCTTCACCAAAAGGTAAATCATCATCGTATGAGTTATGATATACTTATGAAATAATTAGTTTAACTATTTTTAATGCTATCTTCTTCACAACTTTTCTATTTAGCTGTGATGGGAATGGGAAGTAATAAAACACAAGCAGAAACCTTACAAATATTGTGGAGGCTCTGTCAGAGGATGCCAATAATCCCAGTAATGAATACCGATCAGCAGGATACTTGCTGTATTCCAAAAGGCTCAGTTTATACGCAAGGATTGCACTGTTATGACTATATCAAAATACTTATGTAGTGCAATTTCTTAAGTATGGTTGTGATTACTGGCTTAGTGATATGAAATTGTGTTCACTAGTAGTTTATTTCTTCTTCTCCAAGAAGTAGGACTGATAAAAATAGTGCATAATTGTATACATCTCAGTATAAAGGGAAAAAAATAACCAAGCCAACAGCAATTTACCAATTAAAAAAACTATGTTCAGACCAGACTTCAGCTTCCAAATGCAACAATTTTCACACATAAAAAATACAGTACTTATTAAGAACACAGTATTTTATTTCTGCTCTGACCAGAACTCAGTACACAGTAGGCAGTGTACTAAAGTATTTTAATTTTTTTTGCTGCTCAGACTTCTGTTTCTGGAGCTTAGCTGTGTGTAAAAGAGAGCATTGATAATTCTTCCAAGCAAACAAAACAGGATACAATTTTTATTCTCTTTACTGCCATTAGTATAGTAGGTTGGTGTTTTTTGGGAAGAACAGAGTCCTCAAAAACATTGTAGAAGACCTGTGAAGTGGACCCTCCCCTGTCCCCTCTTGTTTCCTCCAGGGAAGAAAAATGCTCTGCTTAAATGGAGAAACGAAAGAGTGAAGTATTTTCAGAGGACTACTATGAATATTGTTCTATAAAGACAAGATCTGGATATAGGCTAGTAATGAGGAAATTACTTCCTTCAATGTCTATCACTTATTCAAATAATAGACCTTGGCACATATATTTATATGATTTTGATTTGTCATGTTGATAAGATTAAGTACCCAAGACACATTTTGCTGCTCTTTACAGCAGGATTTCGCTAACCTTCCTATTGATATTGTTCTGCCTTACATCCTTTAGGTGATTCCAATTACCAATCAGTGCAAAGAATGTCAGGAAAAAGGAAATGAGCTGATGAATTCCTTTACATGTTATATGTGTGTTAAATTTTTACATATAGCAAAGTGTAAATGACTGTCTTATACTCACAAATGCATTTCTGTTTCTGTGAATACTTTAATGTGTTTCTTCTGAAACAGATACATGCACTATATCTGTTGTGGAGGAAAGGTATGAGGGTGTGTTATGAAGTGCTTATAGACATACCTATAAATAACATTGAGATAATATATTTTGATTGAATTCTTCATCTGTTCATTTCAAAAACTGGGATATTTTACTAGAAGCATTTTATTTTCACTGTTCCTTTATGAAAGGCAACCTTTCAGATACATATTCAACTGATTACTTTTGCGGACACTGAGACAGACAGAAAGAGAAAAGCTAAAGACATTGAGTTTTTCTCCCCATCTTAAAACATCTGTTTTGACACATTTTTCTTTCTTTCTTTCTTTTTTTTTTTTTTTTTTAAGGTTTGGGATTGTTTTGGTTTAGATCCCACGTAGAATGAAAACAAATGTCATACACTGAGAGATTTCATGCCCTGAATCATCATTCTCCAGACAGTTGCGGCTATGGTGTGAGTGTGTCATGTGTGTAAATAAAGCACAAAGGGAATGAGATATTACTTTAAATGCCTTCACCTATGAAATAGCTAAACAAAAAGTGAAAAAACACACATTGTAAAAATTAAGAAACTGGATGAGAATACCCACATTTGACATGAAAAGGAGAAAGATACAAACAACTCCCAAACTCCAGGTGCAAGGAATCAAACCAATGTTGTCTTGCATTTCAGCCACATCTTTTATTGCATATAAAATATAAAAGACGTCCCTCCCTAACACTTTGCAACAAGTGGCTGGTTATTACTTATTCCTCTGGTATTCAATGTAGGGTGATAACAATCATGATGACCTAACTTGGTTTTACATGTGGGATTATCTACTCTTCCAACAAGGCCTAGACATTGGATTCAGAAATGTGCAGTAACATTGGCAGTATTTTGTTCTGCACTAAGTGAGTTTTGTGGTAACTCAGTCACAGAACAGTGCTCTGGCTGTTTCTTTCCATGGTAGAAGAGCATTCAGTAGGGTACTGTAAGGAGCTTTGGGGTTCAGTCTGTACTGACGGTTGGAGACGGACGGAGACGGACGGTGATGAGAGATCTCTATAGTCAGATCTTGGAACATGTGGTTTATTGCAAAGGGCGTGGGTATAGGGGCACTGCTTAGAGCTGCTGCTGGCAGCTCTGAGCAGGCCCAAGAGAGCAAGAGAGTAAGCGAGAGGAATGAGAGTGAAGAAGAAGTAGTAAGAGTGTGTAAGAGTGGAATGGAATGGAATCGTGAAGTCCTGGTTACAATACAATAAATCATCTTCTGTACTGAATATTCTAATTGTCACTAACCAATCTAATACAAGATACAAATCCTATAGCATTTACATACAGCCTATAAGAGTTCTTATATTACCATAGAGTGTTACATCTTAACTTCTAAAAACTACTCTTTGGACCCCTTCTGCTGAGCTAGTAGGGTCTGCTCTGACCCTTGGACCTGCCTGCAAGCAGAGGGTATTGTTCAATCAAGAGGGGATTACCTTCAGTCGGCCATACCATTGTTTTCCAGTTGTTCAGTAACTAAGACTTGGTATTTCAAAAGTGGCTTTCATTTCGATGTTGCCTGTAGTTTTCATATTCCCAAAATCTTTTGTCAGGCAATCATATTTATAAGGCTTTCCTGTTTCATCTTCCCCAACAGGGTACAAATGGGGGTGGGAATTCAGGGTTTTATTTCAGTCTCTGAGACTGGCAGAGGCAGCAAGACACTATGGCCACTGAGCTTTCTGGCAACTGTCTCTGTTGTCTGAGAGAAAGCCAGGCTTGGTACTCTTGCATGCAGAACACAGACCAGTTAGAGAGACAAGTGTTGTTTGAATTGCCATGGGCTCTCATAGGCACTTCCAGTGTCATTACGCACTTGACCTTGGCTAACACTTAAGAAGTGTGCAGGCCTTCATTAAGTCTTCAGTGATGTCATTCAACAACAATTATAAAGCTAAAGCTTCTGGTCATTCAGAAGGCACTGCTCTGTAATATTAAGAGAATTAGCTGCTTCAGTTAGCTGATCACAAGCTATGAAGGAAAAGTTTTTATAATAGAAAATGTTAAAATATTTGAAAAGTCAATTCAAAGTCATGACTCCTTTGATTTTTTCCTAACACTGTTATCAAAATTTCTTTAAAAGTTGGAGCAAAGAATCATTGGGAGTTGGACTTGATAATCATTATGGGCCCCTTCCAATCTGAGATATTTCATGATTCTATGAAGTATTTATATGTGATAGGGTTAACACAACAAGATGCTCATTTGCAAAGGGAGGACAAAATTTTTTTTTTGTTCACCTTACTTTGATGAAGTTTAGCTGCAGCTTGGTCATGCAAACTACTTGTGGTCACACAAACAATGAAGTGTAGAAATTCAGATCAAAGAACTTCATGCAAATATTAATTAATTTTGGTGAGTCAGGTTTCTTCCTGAGGCATTTTTTATAAAAAAGACACCAAATCCCTTCTGTGACCTCACTGCTTTTTTATTTTTTAAATTCTTTTCCCCTTCAAGGCTCAAAAAGTACAGAATATCACAAAATAGGTATAAATTACTATAAAGTTGCACAATGTTGGTGTGGTCACTTAACCCTGAAACATTTTCTCTAGTTTAGACCCTGTATAGACCATTACAAGATCCACTTTCTCCTGCTGTAACTGTTAAAACAAAAGAGAAATGACAAGTTGAAAGAATACACAAATAAAGAAACAAAGTATTGGGTGGAGAAGAGAAATGAATCCTGTTTATATTTTACCTCACTGCTTTGGCAGGAGTAAAGGAGTTTTAAAAGAGGCATAATTACAACTCACATATTTTTCCAGGACTTTTGGGGTATGTTTTTTGAAAGTCTTATACAGATACCTAAAAAACTTGAGGTCTAATCCAAACCCATGTCCTGGAAGCTGGCATTCAAAATGCCTGAAGCCATCAGCAGGATCACTGCCCAATCAACACAGTTTTGCATTGAAGTATCTATATTTTTCTGTTGTGAAAGGGATCATATTTTATTTTCTATTTACAGTACATTTTTTTGGCATGACCAATCAAACAGAAAATAACTTTAACATGATGGACTCAGTAAACTTGTCTGGATCCTGCTGCACTGTAAATGGAAAACAATAGAACCACATTTTAATATTTATTTATGAAAGCATTCTATGACCCATGATACACTCAAATCTCTAGCTGGTGCTAAAGAAGCCCAGTAGAAATAAAGAAAATAAAATCCAGAGTCACAATCCAAAGTACTTTACAGAATAATTATACAAATAATACCTTGTCTTACAGTATTCCTAAGAGAATTGTATCGTACAATAAATTGCATGACTGAAATGAAAAAACTATTGAGGAAATTAAGTTTTTGACCATTGATACCCTAAAGCCTATCTGCTTCAAATTAGACACAACAAAATCTATTTTACTTATTAAATCCTTTCATGAAAGGCTTAATAGGTATAAAGACTTTAGGGTGCAACCAACACTAATTATTAATTATAACTGGTGCATAGTTAAATAAGGAAACATTTTCAATGCACAACTGCAAGCACACTGTTTTAGCACTGTAACAAAAAGGGTTCAGAAACCCTTGCAGGCTTGCGAAGAGGTTGGTTTTTTTTCTCTTTTCCAGACTACAAGCACAGTGGCAGTATTCCATTAATTCAACCAAAAAATAAAGTTTGCCTTCTAGACTCACAGAGACAATGATACGCCTTTGCCTATGAGGGACTCATTTCCAGGCATATTTTTTTCTCTCTGGTAACAGGGAATGTATGGAACAAATAATAAAGATTGTTCAGAAGTTCAATAATTTCCCCTAAACCCCATATTTCTCTACTCACATTGGCAGAGGTATATTTTAGAGGACAGGATAAGGAAAAAATGAAACTATTACAGCAGTTTCACAAAACATCTGCATGAATTTTTGCAGCAGAACTTTCAAAAAATACAAATTAAACATTATGGAGAAGATTTCTTAAACTTAATCCTAGTTTAGGACTTCAATCTGGTGAAGTCAAAGAACCTTAATGAATGGTGTACGTGATGCAGCAAAACAGGAAATTTTACTGGGGATCGTAGTTGAGCTGATGGAAGTCAATGGGCTCAGCTGCAGTATCATCTGCTTTTGCTTTTAAGATCTGTCATAACAGGTCGATAGGTGAGGTCTCTGGTATATTCTAAAGCAAAGTTTCAAGAACAAAAACTGTTAAGTGGTTTCTGTAAAATGAAAGTAAAAAAAAGGTATTGTATCATAAATGAACCAAACCTTGGATTTCTAATTAAATTGTTCTTTTGTTATCAAAACCAAAACTATTCCCTTTTAAAAATAAAACATACTTTAGACCCACTGAATTTATATAACAGATGAAATTTCATTACCTTATCATCTGTTTCTCCTTCTAACCTATGTTTGCTCATACTTGCCTGTGTTTTATAAGTTTGAAATTAGGTTTAGACCCTACAGGTGGATATTAAATTAAACAACCTGGGCACAGCAAAAGTTTTAGGCAAAAATTTCAGGATTCATAATTGTAATCTGTGCAAGTGTCCATTATTATTATAATTTGACTCCAGTAACACAGAGAACCCATATTAATAGATGCTTTTAGTTCTCAGTTGCAGACAGACCAGGGAGGAGAGGAATACTTTCCTCAAGCTGACAGAGGACAGATGGCTGGACCATTCTGGTAGCACTGGGTTTCTGCCCATTCTAGGCCTGACAGCACTGACATCTATCTACCACTTCCTAACAGTTACCATGTGTTAACAATGAACAAATATTGGTAGTAAAACCTTTTTTCTAGGGTTCAGTGCTAAGGATAAAAGGTGAACCAAGTGTATTTTATTACTGAATGATCTTTATACTAGAAACGTCAGATTAATGGTCTGAAATTCTGGAAAACTTGTATGAATTTTTCAAGTTTGTTCACACCAGCTCAGCACTTACACGCATTTTGTACAGAATCACAGACTATATCTGAGGAATGTGCTTCCACATTATGAAACTGGGTCTAAGAACATGGGACTTGAAAAATTGTTTATTTTTACAGTAAGAAATTACACAAACTTATATTATGAAGGATTTTCTTTTTAAGCCAGTAGAGAAATAGTTTTAGCTGCCTAAGCGGGGATAAATCAATGTCATAATAATGTTAGTAAGAAACTTATCAATATTAATAGTATCAAAATATTACTAATAGATTGTAAGTGTATAATCTGAACACCAATACGAACTCCTTACTGGCATCCTCATCAATCTGTTACTAAACACTGATGCAAACTTAACGCTAGATGAATCATTGGCAAAATAGCTGTGTGATGTGTCAATCGATTTAACTCCACAGCTATCAGCTAAGGCAGACTGATTTACCTCAACTGCACCTTTCTCATATGGTTCATATTTGAGACAATGAAATTGTTTTATCAAATTATCTTATTAAATCTTGTCAAATATGAAATGAAACATTGGACTTTTTGAGAAAAAGGAATATGGAAACATTAGCTAGCTTCATGGCTGCAATAAAAAGAATATTTAGGTAATCAGCAAAGGAACAATTATTTTCAAAGTGTGAGCTAGTTACTAGAAGTTAGTTTTATTTTCCAAAATGTTGCTTTCTTCCTGTCCTTTATCTTGACACTGGCTGCATAATCCTCACCCCATGATGCTGTTACACACTATATTCCTTCACTCATTTTGAGGCATCTGTAGATGCCTTTGCAGGGATGAAAATTATCCCAAAGTAAACAACATATATTTTTGAATCCCGTAGAAAAGTCCGCAGTATTTAGTTGTGTATGTCAATCTCTCTTTTCATTCTAATGAGATGTCCTACGCAAATATTGGTTCTTTCCATTTCTCAGTATGTTATACAAACCACAAAATCACCACCTATCAAATATAACCAGCAAGTACAAGTGTCCTTGCAACTGACTTTTACTTTCACAATGCCTCACTGTTATTGTGGAATAATGTCAGCAAAAAAACACTGTGTATCTTAAAACTCTTAAATTGAAAATGTCTTATTAAATATCTCTTAAAATGCCTTATTATCCATACTGCATCTTTAAAGATACTCTGTTATGTTTAAGGGATGAGGCTTAATAAACTTCTAGGTTCCAAGGTTAAATGACCAGGGGGATACTAGGCAGACATTTTACCAAAGACTGTGAACACTGTTACTTCTGTGCTTTTCTAAACCCGTATCATACATGGCCCCAGCTAATAAAATTACCATCAAGAAGATATTGTTTGCTTACCCCATGCAGTGTGAGAAACTGCATGAGTTGAAGTTAAAGGATAAGAGATTTAAAATTTCTACCTCACAATGAATTTCAGAGCTTTGTAACACCTTTGTCCAATTGTGAATATATTATGCAAAAAGACAATAAAAAACAAGATGAAATTCAAACTAAAATCATGCATAAAATTTTAATTATACTTAATTTATGCATGTTTTAAATATCATAATCAACTATAACTCAAAGTTACATGGTGATTTTAGATCCTTCTTTAAAATTAAATTAATTCACATTATCAAAATAATTTTGGTAATTTAAAAAAAAAATCCTTATCAGTTGACAATATTTGAAGAAGTAATTACATACTGATGAGCATCATAATTTTCAATATCCAGTAACTCAAAACTGTATCAATTAGATGCATTGGCTTTCCTTGAATTGGAATCTTGACTGCAGGAAATGTAAAATTTCAACCAAAACAAAGAAAGTTATCTCAGTGGAGTCTGTCCTTATTATTAAACTCCTTCTCCTTTCAAGTCACTATGCAGGCTCAAATGAAGGAACAAATGAGGGTTCTAGACAGTGCACAGCCTTGGATCATCAGTAGCCAGATTTTATTTAATAGCTTCTTTCCAGTCGGCTAAGTGGTGGACAGATGGTAGGTAATATGTAATTTTTGTGCAGTATTATAAGGGTTAGTCACTGAACATTGGATTTAAAAAATCTCTTATATTTGGAAAACATAAGAATTGCATATTATCCAACAGAACTGCTGACATTGTATGGAAATTAACAGTACCTTTTCTTTTTCTCCAGGTCACTGCTTCGCTCTTCACTAATCCAAATAGAATTTGTGTGGCAAAAGCCATAAATATAATCTCTTAGGTGTGACCTTGAAGAAGTAACCCAGTTAAATCAATTTGGTATTTATTCAGCCCTGACATGCTTGTAGCATCATTTGTTATGTGAGCCTTTCCAACTTCTCAGCCAACTTAATCCATTTCATTCTAATGCTTTTCCCCTGTCCTGATTTCCATACATCTTCATTACCAGCACTCCAGCTCAAGCTGCTGCTGAAGGGTTAAGATATTTATTAAATGTAAACTCAAACAAATGTTAGCATGGAGCAGCTACTGAAAGTACAGAGATAAAAAGCCATTTGCTGGATTAATTAATTAAAATTAATCAGAACTAATGGACTGCCTTGAGGAGGAATAGTATAAACACATAACACTAGTCTTACAAGCTCAATTTAAAAAATAATATGAGACTCCTAGTCTCATTGATTTAATATTTAGGAATAGAGGAAGGTTTAGAAGAGATCAGAATAAGTTCTCTTACATGATAAAATTAATAACTTTTTGATTCAATGTCCTATTGTAATGTTTTAAAACAATTCATTGTTAAGAGTTTCCTTCTGACATTGATAACAGTTAGGGTTTTGTAATGTGATCTTAATAGGCTATTAATGCCAGGACAAAATTAAGGGATTTATTCTATCCTTCAGTAGTGCATGTAGCTGCTTCTAAAATGAATGGAAAGTATCTATTTGTATTGATCACTGTAGGACATGTTCTTTGAGGTTCATGCCCATCTTTCCATACATTATTTGGGAAAAACTAACTGCCTAAGAAAGACCGACAATCTTTAGCTGGTCAAATCCTGTTTCAACTCTCATAAATATCTGGTTTTCATTTTGTGATTGTCCTGGAACCTTATGTGCCTTCTCCACTCTCTTTTCTACCTCAGTTTTCAAATAGTTATATTAAAAGAAGCGAGGAAGAAACTCCAAAGCAAACCATGTGTTAGCTAGAATATTACAGCCCTAGTCTATCTTGCCTTTGTTGAAATATTGAGTTCCATGTGCTGAGTACAGCATAGATGCTTTGAGACATTGTTAGCAAGAAAAGTATGGTTGCACATCTTGCAAAACACACTCCGTTCTTAGGTTTTTTACATCAATGTCATTCAGAGAATTGACCCTAAGTAACTGGATCACATTTAACTTATTATATGGCTGTGCAAACACCTCATTTCAGAATTAAAATAGTCTTAGTTCATTTTATCTTACTTTGCCTTGGGAGTGGATTATGTTAAATCAGATTTAAGTCCCTTTAATGTTTAGGGAGGGTATCCACATAATTGTTTATGTGGTTTAACTAAGGCAATTTAAATCCACACTTTTAGACCATTCAATTAATTTCCCTGTGTCCTTATGTAGACATACCCTTTCCATTTTTCCAAGGCTGTTCTTTTCAAAGCTGTGTCTCTTGTATGCCTATAGGACTGGGCAGAGTTCATTGCATTTATGACAGGCTATTTTGCAAACTATCTCTTCCGGTTTTCTCTTTTGTATCATGCAACTGATAACTGATATAAGAACAAGATCTCTCTTCCTGCTGGATTATTTGTTCCTTTAGGAAGTATTATTCTCACTAGGGCATTTGTAAGGAACTGTTACAGCCCTTGGGATATTACAGGCTGTCAGAAGGTGTTGTGTTCTTTTAATTTAAGATTTTAAGCCTATTTAAGATTGTACAAATGAAAGTTATTACACCTTTGTACTTGATGCGCCATTTGCTGACAGCAGTCATGCTAATTTGGGTATTCTGTGCTTGTGTCATAAACACAAGTCAGCTCCTTCATGTACTGGCCAAAACACGCCCTCTTCAACAGAGAGCATAGGCAGGCATCTCCCATATCATCACGTTCACCCATAGTATCATTGGCATTAAAGTCAGACAAGTTGTTTGTTCCCACTGTACTTAGAAGAAGACTGTTACTCTGATTGATAGAGACCTTCTAATATCCCACCTACACATACTGATGAACGGATAATGTGCTTTTGTGTTGTTCTTTGAATACCATACATCTCTTTAACCCAGGAAAATTCATAGAGAATCATCCTTGATTAACCTACATTTCACTGCACTAAGCCAGGATCATAAACTTCCCCTAAGTGAGAGCACGATTGCAAGCCATCTAAGCATATTTCCCATTTTTAATTAATTTTTCTTTTTCTAGAAATTCAAAAATTATGTTTTTGATTGGATACTTCAAAAACATTTTGCCTACCTTGTCTTTACTTATATATAGCATTTGGCTAGCTCTAGGATCACAGATTTTTTTCAGAGTTTTATGGGCACAAACCTCTTCATAAAAGAAGATAAATCTAATTTTATCTTGCATTCAGTAGGTCTGTGTCAGCTTGGTGCTCAATCCAGACAAAAGCACAAAAGAAATTAGAAACTGAAAAGTTATTGGTTAGAGTCTAACCCTAAGTATTTTTAAATTCAAGTCAGGCATGGAACAATCTTGGAAGATTTTTATTGCTCTGAGGTGCAAGATGTAATACATAAGGTCAGTCTAACAATGAAGAAAGGAAAAGAATTAGTTAGATCCCTTTTTCTTATATATTTTGGTTACTGAAAAGTGAGTATAAAAGCCTGGAAAATAAATACAGTGATTTATGCAAAGAGGCATTATGAAAATCATTCACATTAAACACATTTCAAAAGTAACTATCTAATTAAAAACCCCCTATGTAAAAAACCAGCAGTAACTTTACATTACTATCCCATACTGAGAATAGATACCTGCAATGCCTTTTTATTCTTATTTTAAAGAAACACTGCAAAAGCTTAGAGGTCTGAAATCTTATGTAAATGTACTGCAAACCTTATTTAAATCTTTTATGTACATACAATTAAAATTTATATTAATCAATATTATTTAGATTATTCATATTAATTATGTTGACCACATTAATATTATTAACAATTAACATTTGCTGAAGAATAATTCTGATGCTCTTTCTTGGGAGAAAAATAAAGCAAATAAAATAAATATATAATATACAAAAGTCACAAACATACATTGCTGTTCAACGGTGCATTAATAAAGAAGCTTAGCTTAGCCTCCACGAGAAACAAAGTGTAAAAAACTGCATAGTGCACTTTGGGAGAATGTAAAGTTTAATAAAGGACACGAGATCGAGCCAGCATGAGAAAGTCAAATATTTGGTGAGCTGTCACAAAAACACTGAACCTTATATGGAAACATTAATGTACCCAAATGATAAGCAAGACTCATGACTAGAAAACTAACTAAACAAAAAAATCCCAATTGCATGTCAAAGGTGATGATACCTAAGACAGGTTCTGAATGAAATTCTGAATCATTCAGTTACAACAGAAGTTGAACTCCTTTTCTGCAGTGTAGAAAGAAATGTATGTCCACTGCTGAATATCCTAGGATGCCATTAGTCTGATATCTCTTGTATTGCCTAACAGTAATGTTATGAAATTTTGAGTATTTATTATTACTCAGTCTTAGTTTTGAACTGCTCTTCTGTCCACTAATAATAAACTCTTCCTTTCTCCTCTCAAACACAACACACATTGTTCTTGTCTTAATGTTCTTGCTCTTAAATAGGTATTGTTAAACTCTGCACACTTCCTAAAAGTCTTTATAAAGGAAACCTTTTAATTTGACTGCTAATGGTATGTTCCAGACTTCATATTTTGAGAAAAGTTTCTTTTTTTTTTTTCAGAGATCAGTAAAACTTCCTAATTTGTTGCATATACTAGATATGATCCCTCATTTTCTCTGCAGGAAAGGTAGTCTTCCCTAAAAGGCTAGTAGTTTTGTACAGGAAATTTCATAATAAAAGTATTTCAATGCCTCAGGAATGCAAGCTATACATTTCCCTGTGTGTGGCTGGCATTCTTGCTAAAGTGGCAGTTCCTGCCTTGGTCAAGTTCTGTTGGAATATGTGAGACAGAGAGCTGTATGAAATAGTGTGATGTAGAGGATAATAAAGTGGTATAGAATTTCAGTACCTTTGAGAGCCACAAACCTACAGCAATCTTGCACCTGGAGAAGTTGTCTCAGGAGAGCCATTTAATGAAAATATACTGTAATTGCGAGAACAGGAATTGCTCAGCAAAGCTTTATTGCATCTTTTGGGCTGTCTTCAATTTTAGCTGGAAGATTGCACATGGGAGTCTCTATGCATCTTTCAGAAAGCAAACAGCAAAGTGAAACCAAGGAAAACAGAAGAATGATCTCCAGTAACATAATTTGCAAGTCCAGATAGAATCCATCCAAACCGATGGGATTTATATTTGAAACATTTCTGCAAAGAGCAAGGGTATCTGTTCATACACAAAATAGGCAAGTATTACACAACGGGAAAACATGACTAATGCTGTGCTTGACTCCTTCTATTACAGTCCCATTCCTCCTGCTGCCGTTAATCTGTTTATAATTTTTCACACATCTTTTCCTTTCTTGGGCTTTACCCAACCTTGTCAATTTTTTTTTTTTTTTTTTTTTTTTTTTTTTTTTTACATTATTGCTTTTTTAGCATCTAGGTTGTTTTAGAAAGTTCCACGGAGTAAGGAAGGAGTGGAGAAAAGCAAGACTAGAATGGAAGGCAGAGCTGAATTTTGAACAGAAGCTGCCCAAGACCTTACATGGCGTCGTCTTCTTTGCCATATGTTCCGCACGCTAAGTTTAGCTGCAGTAATACGGCAGTTAGCTGACTTTAAGAACAAGCAAAAGATTGTAGAAAATTCAGTGTGTGGTACTACAGATATTTCAGGGAAGATCAGCATATACACGTGTTCTGAAATAACATGCTATTCCATTAAGTAATGGAGAGGCAAAATTACTGCCCTAGAGAATGGACATACCCTCTGTCTCCAGCTGAATGTAGATAAAAATATTATGGAGATTAACATCTGAGTTCAAGCATCTGGTTTATTCTGAGTAGTAAAAAGTACTCTGCAAAGCTGGAATTAAATTAGTCATATCCTTACTGGACATGCAAACTGTAACCTAGAGAGAAGAAGATACGAGTACTTTCAAAATTTCTTTATTGTAATGTTAATATTTTTAATTTAAAAATCTGAGTGAATATGTCTACTCTTTAAAAATTAGCTGAAACTTGTGGAAAAGCTATGGAAGTCTCAAGAAATACACCTTTGCTATAAATTGGAAAATGAAGTAACATCTGCATCTAAATGTTAATTTCCTGCTCACCTGATTTGATGTAAATCAAAATATTGTTAAGGAATTTGAGGTGTATTTTAAGAGCAGAATCAAATTTGTACTAGTGTTTTCTAACAACCTTTCAGTGAAGACATAGCAAGGAAAAAGTTGGTATCTTGAACATCAGGAAAAAATAATGTTCAAAGTAATAAGTTAATTACAGATTAAACTAGAATCACAATACTGAGCTTTTAGGGGGGTTTTTTTGTTGTTGTTGTTTTGGGGGGCTTTTTTAGCTGTTTAATGTACATATTAGCTCACAGGCATCTTTCTGTTTTGAAGCATAAAAATGTATCTCCCCAAAAATTCAATCCCTTGAAGAAGGGCAAAAATATAAATTCTAGATAGGTGTTTTCATAGCTCATGGAGACAAGGTCATATGGTAGGCTATCCAAGCTCTTAATCAGAATATGGAAAGTCTCATGTTTTGTTTCCACCCAGAATACAAAGCAGACAGCCAGGTTCAGATTCACTGCTATGTCAAGAATGAGGAGGTACCAGTAAAAACTATTACAGTTCTTTGAATAAAGCACAGATGAGATTCTCTTCTACTGAATTCCCTCTTTTTTCTTACAAAATTATTTTTTACATTATCTATGCTGTCCCCTTTTCACTCTCTTTTAAAAACCTTCAACAGTTACTTTACATACACAGATTTGGTTTTCTCTGTTGTCACTACCCAGTTTATCCACCAATTGGGTAAGTGGCGTGACACAATTTTGAGTAAGGGGAATAAACACCTTTTTCTCCTCCAATTTATTTTTGTAAATTTTACCAAGCAGATGACGAAATCTGCTACTTAAGATGACTTTTTTTTACTTCTTACAAAATTATTTGTGACCTTCAGAACTGTTCAGTAGTGGCTACTGGAAGTCAATAGTTCATGTAATGAAATTAATTCCAAATTCATATAAATCTTATAAGTGTGAGTTGATACACAAATTAATTTATGAGATATTCAAATTATGAATTTTTATTAGACTGCAATATTTCTGATTAACAACACAAAGCTGCTAAAATTAATTTTAAAAATTCCTGTGATGTTTTTAACTGTGTGTATTATCATTTTTTGCTAAAGATAGACCTGGTGTAAAAGAAAATGAAAAAAAGTTGCTTCTCATTTCAGCTGCATCATGAAAAGTCAAATTTAAATTTAAATTACTCTCACAAAAATTTTTCATATGTATTATAACATGTTATATTATTTCTTAATATGAGTGGCAAAGATTAAAACAGGAAACATCCACAAAAACTCAGAAATGAAAATTCTTTCCAAAATCAAACAAAAGTTCACATTTTTTCCTGAATTTTCCTCTTTTTACTTCTTCCTCAAACAAAAAAATGTTCACATTTTTTCCTGAATTTTCCTCTTTTTACTTCTTCCTCTATTCTCTCTCCACTTCGTGTTTTGCGTAAAAGCTTTCAGTTTCAGCTCAGAACAGCACTGCCACACTGTTCTTACAAAAAATTTGCCTAAGTGTTCATACTGGGACTTTTGCAATGGACTGTAAGACTGAATTTGGAGAAGAATGTGGAGGAGGAGAGGGGAAGAGAGATGCAGCAAAGCCCTCCTGCTGCCCATGGAACCCACAGTGAGATGTGCATTCCATGCCATAGCACGGTGAGAAGTCACTATGCAGACTCTCCTCTGAGCACTGTGGTTACACCTTGCCTTGGGTCTACAGCAAAATTTCTGCTGATGTTAATTGCAATATGATAAAGACTACTGTGAGAGGACAAGATATGTCATTATGTCTCTGAAGACTGATAATGTGAGATTCTGAGTTTTGTCTGTGAAGTACACAAGTGAAGTTAGTGCTGAGGATGTCCAGCCCACTTTACAGCTCTTTCATCCTTGTGTTTCCTTTCACACATATCATGAGAATGCTGACATTTTACAGAGGACAAGATGAAGAGGGGAGCGTGTGACACCTTAATGTCTCAATCAATAGACTCCTTGAGAACCTGCCAAACTTTAAAAACATAAAAAGATTCAGTACTACTGGTTCAGCATATGTCTGATTTACTATGATAAACACTCATTTTCACCCTCAAGAGAAGAGGTTCATAGTCAAATAGCAGAGAGCTCCTAGTGATCTTTCAATTGAAATAGTCAATGCCTTGAAAAGTCTGTCACAGTTTATAAAAGTTGCTTGCCTCAAAATCAGTAGTATATCTGGATATTAACAATAGGCAAGCCTAACTTTTGTCAGCCTAATATCTTGCTCAGTCTCTACTGACTACAAGGTGCATGAAGAATGAAGGCAACAAAATCTGCTACTGAAAACATTGGTGAAATAGCTCTTTATCTGATTTTTTTTCATGTATTTGAGTTAAGGCAAAGGAAGTTTGGACACAGAAAAATGGTATTTTCTTAGGAAAGACGAGAATAGATTTATGGTCTATCTGTTATATAGCAAGACCTTTGAAAAGATTGAAAAATCAATGTATGCATAAAAACTGTATTGAGTTTTCTAGATGCTTGTCACTTAGTTCCAGAGTCACATCTTGCTCATCAAAATTAGCTTCATGAGAAGTACTTACACTTCTACCCCTTTTACAAAGATATATCTTAGTTTTCTTCTTTCACAGACTTTGTGTGTGTGTATGTGTGTGGTTTATAGATAGAACATCTGTGTATAACACTGCTCTCAGGGTGTTAAATACCAAGACACAATAATGTTTTCAGCAGACAGAGGAAGATACGGAATGTAATACAGTTGAAACTAAAGATTCAGAATACTTTTTTCATGTTTTGACAAAAAGGAGGGAAAGAAAAGTATTCAAAAGCCAGCATCTGAAAACTGTTATGAGATTATTCGTAGTTAAGTGAAATGCAATTAAAAGATCAATATGACATCTGTTAACAAGTGGATAGAATTTAGTTTTAAAAGAAGTTTAAAAGAAGTTAAAAATACATATGAAGATCACTGCTGAGTAAAAAGTCTTGTCATGTAACTAAAAAAGAAACTGTGTTTATGAGATATTAACCTAGAGGAAAAATGTTCACAAATGTGTGAAAAGAAATTCATTGTCTGACGCTAAGAATACAGATGTTTGCCTGAAGATTACTATCAAAGACATGGGCATTACATTATAAACAAAATGTGCAAGGGAAGGTTTCTCTAGGATTTATTAGGTGTTAACTAGAGTAGACTGATGGGATGTGGGGAGAGGCAAGTGTATCTGCAGCAGATGTGTGAGGTACAGTAGGATCCTGTTCACTGCTCCATTGAAGAGTCCCTCTGTTAGTTTCTGTGGTGAGCAAAAGCTTGCACAAAGTACCCGCCTGAAATGCATGGGGTTTGGAGTGCATTTACTAGAAGCAGACAGAGCAAACATACTGCTCTGGACTCTGGGCCCCAGAATCAGTCCTTAGAGAGTGAAAGCAACTTGGTGATGAACTAATTTGCTAGCACAAACTGGCACCAAACGCCATTTCTATTCATAGTCCCGGAAGGAATATGACCTAGGGAAGAACATAATTCTCAACTCTCAACCTCCTACAGCTGTTACTAAGCTGACACTGCTGATTTATAGCTCTCTCAGGCTCAGTCCTGAAGTCACAAAGCAACAATATATTTCCAATTGGTGTTTTACTGAGGCCTTAGTCCTACTGGAGAGTAGAGATTTCTGATACTTCATTAATGCCTTTACAGCAAAGCAAGAAAGACTGCGCCTCTTAAAACCATTAAAAACTATGCAGTTCTTGACACTGGCCAACCTTGATATAATTCTTTATTCAGGTCTGATATAATTCATTGCAATACCAAGTGGTGAATTGGTACATGCTGGAGATCTGGAACGACCTCAAAGAGCCTGAGTACTCTTGGTGCGAGTGACAGAAAATAATAAATAAAATCTCAAACTACAAACGAAAAGACAGAAAAATGCATCAAAGTAAATCAGGTTTCAGTAAAGACAGACTGCACAGAAAAAGCCAGTATGGCTAAATTAACACCGACAATCATGTTTAAACAGGATTGATGACCTGACCTAATGTCCAGGTGCTGTCAGAAGGATCTCTCAACTGCAGAGCCCATCCCAGCTCCTGGCCACCAATTCCCACCAGCTCAAGCACTCCTCTGGCTTCTCACTAAGCAGATACAACTCCCTAATTTGGCAGAGAATCAAAGAAACACGAGAAGTCAATATTTTCTACAGTTGAATTGGCCTGTCAGAGGTCAGATACATGCCAAGATGACTGCTCATCTAAGGTTTATAAAGGACAGTGGGCAAAGCAGAGTGAAGACAGATGAGACTGCCTCTCTCAGTGGGAATCAAACAATTCTATCAGCCTAGCCATATCAGCCTCATAGGTTTTTATAGCCAAGCCCCATTCCTCTACTGAATTTCCAGAAATATATGCTAACCACAAAGTACTCCTGTTTTGAAATCAGGGATCTAATTATTGATGGATTTCTTTTTCATTTGGTTTATGTGATTTCCATCAAATTAGAAAGGTTATTTTATACAGACAGATGCCTTTCTTCTTTGTGTCACTAAATACATTGGCATTAATGTTCCAACCAGACCATTTGGAAATGATCAAAATTTCAAAATGTACAAAATCATTGATTACCCAATATTTTCAAATCTGTTACTGTGTTCTCTTATACTCCAGTTTGTCACACCACTACAGAAAAAAAGAAAAAAAGAAAAAAGAAAAAAAAAAAAGAAAAAAAGAAAAAAACCCCAACCAAAACAGATGTTCACATATTTTTGTATCTTGATCTTCTGTTCCCTGCAATAACTTAAATGAGGAATTAGACACAAATAGAGATATGTGGACTTACAGGTCATCCAGGTTCCCACAGGTCAGCACCAATCTGTGGTAGAGCTATACTTTGTATACGTTACTTGCTATTGTAAGGTCGGGTGTATTTTAATAAGTTTGGCTCTTCTGAACCATATGTGCCTACATTAGGCAGATTTTTTGTTTTTTCCTTATTGTTATTAATTGCTGTCTTACCTGGAGACAAAGTCTGAGATAGTAGCTACAGTTCCAAAACTTCTCACTCAGTACCACAGAAAAGGAATAACGGGATTGTGAGAATTACAGATTGTTTTACTTCAAGGCCTCCATCTGAAGGTATGTCATATACAGTGGGAAGAGTCTCAGAAGCTACCCTTGCTCTTAGTTCCTCAGGTGGTGTTCTCTCACTTCAGGTAGCCTTGCACTGAGACTCAGAGTTCGACATGCTGTTAACACAGCCATTGACTGCAATGCACCTGATGAATGAATCATGTGGTGAAAATAATTAGCAGTGATGCAAGTCCCAGAACTTTTAGTCCTTTCATTAGATTCTTTCTGTTGGTAAGCCTCAGTCCTCTGAGCCTTTTCGACTTAGAGCATCACTGATATGGAGCAATGCATTTTATAGTGCTCTTGGAAATAACTTCAGTAAGTACTTCCTCAAAGTATTGGTCATTGTCATAAGTGAAAGAGTCTTGACAGAGTTTACTAGTTTGGAAAGTACTAGCATTGCTAGTTGGGTCAAAAATATTGCAGGTTCTTCTACTTAAGACTTCAATATGAAAAATTAAATAGATGTGCTATTTTTTTATCCAGATGTCAGAGAATTGTTCACCAAGTGCATAACCTTGACACTGTTTATTTATAAAGTTGTTAATTAAAGTAGGTATTCAGAACTTCCTGCCAGCAGCTGTTGAGCAGTGATTTCACTAGTGACACTGACAGTTTGAAGGCCTGAATCTGAGAGACAGGAAATCAGTTTGCTGCTGTATGCAGACTTGCCATATAGGGTTTGTTAAAAACATATGCTCTCATCCTAACTAATTTTTTTTAAAAGACTTCAAAGTTCTACATTAAGAAGAAAGTTACTCATGGGCTTGCAGGATAAGAACTAGAAACCTGGATGCAATCCCAGATGAATTTAGTAAAATTCATTCAGAGCTTTAGATGTTCTTTAGATATGCATAGAAATCAGCTGAAAGAGGTTACAGTACAAAGATTATGTTACAAATATTTCAGCATATAAGTTATTCACTAAGAATTTGCCCTTTTTTTGTTTCCATTTTCAGTAGGTATTTGTGCAGCCAAGTTTGACTGGCATGAATTATAAAATGCTAAAAAGAAATAACTTTCAAATTACATCCCTGTAATTATACATTACAGCTGAAAATACTAAGATGAAGTATCCTTTAGAATTTACTATAGAGAAACAATATGATGTAGCATACATAGAAAAAAGCATATCTGCTATTAAAATTGTGATTTTGTGCTTTTAAACACAAATCTTTATCAATCTGCCATTATCCTTTGCCTGTCCCTTACTGTGATTTCATCATCCTTCAAAATGCCACAGACTTTTTTACAAAAATTTAAAATCTGTTACTTCTTATATGAATCTGACACCATATCCTGGTGGTCATTTTAAGACAGTCAGCAAATCAGCACTTTACATGTGCATACACATCCTTTGCCAAAGGGGGAACTAAACACTCTGCTAATTTGTGAGATGAGGTTAGCACTTCAGAAACCAACCCCCCTCCTTGACCTAATGCAAATAAATAAATTATCGTCATTTCAATGTGGATGAAAGAACAGTGCTTTTTACTGTTCCTTTCTGTCCCTCCTGAAGACTGCACAAGCCACAGTACCTGTATATTTATTCTGCCTGAGGAATGTAAGCCAAGCAGCAAACTGAAGTACACATCTCTGCTTACATTCCACACATGCACATGCCAGGATATGACTTGCTTTCAGTGTAGTTTGGTGAAGCCACACATTACAGAACAGTCACCTGAGTTTTACAAAGATACAATTCATACCTGCCCTTGGGGGGCATATGAAGTCAGTGTTCTTCCTGAAAAAGCTTCAGCAACATCTCATCTATTTGAAGTTCTTGACATCCTTGTAAGGTCAGGACAAGCAGATGGCTTTGGCAACTCCACGTGGCTCACACACAGTAGGGTCTTGTTTGTGCTAAAACATTCCTGCTACCTGTCTAAATGCTGCACTTAAGATGTGTTCAAGTGCACAGTCAGAATACAGTAGTGACTCACAGAGGATGATTTCTAGGGATCAAAAAAAACAAAATCACATTGAGACAGAGCACTTTAGAGAAACAGAAACTGAGGCAGAAAAGCAACAATAATTTTCTTAAATGTATTTTTTGCATAAGGAGCTTCACATACAGCTCTTTAATCCCACATCCACCCTGGCCCCTGCAATATTTTTCCTTCTTACTTGCAAACAAAAGTAGATCAGTTCCTAAATATTTAGATTGTTGATGAATATTCAGTAGTGGGTGAAACCTGTAAAAATGCAATTTGCAACTTAGGTCCAAGACTTTCAAAACATATCACCATCCAGTGAACTCCTCCTTAAAACTGTGCTTCAATTCAGTACACCTTTGCATCCTTAACAAGTTATCTGTCTATAAACGTCACCTGATCCCAGTACATGCATGAACTTTAGTCTTCTAGTGCTCATGAAGGCCTACAGAGGCTCATTCAACAGAGATTGCTCCCTGACCTACAGCTGACTACAGCTTTAGTTCCCATTACTTTTTCATGAAAGTTCTCACTTAACACTATGTGGATAGAATGAAATGTGTCCATAAAAAGTATTTAAAAACACATGTTTAACAGGACCTGCTGTTCCTGTCTTATTGCATTATGTCAATCAGGAGAAGAGCAAAGATCTTGAAGAATATTTCCTGTGTACTTTTGAAGCAGTTTGGAAGGTATTGTTTTATTTTGTTGCCACCATTGATTGAAGGCTGTCTCTCCATCTCCTGCTCATGTTCTGAGATAAGGGTTTGAAAGCATAAAACCTTGTAATTGGAAAGCAAGGTCCAGGGAACAGGAGGATCCCTAATTCCTGTTATGCTCACGGAGAAAAAGAAGTTTATCGTTCCCTTTCTGATGAAGGGAAAGTGCTCTACTTAATGGATACATTCATTAAGGAAATGCCTAGTCTTTGTAGGACTGATTATGGTTTTACCTCTGTGTTAGAGCAACAGGGGGAGGTTTTATGCAGCTCATAGTGGGGAGGTAATATTATATCATCTAACTGGCAACCTGTATTTCTTAGGTAAGTTTTACAATACATGCAGGCCAAAGAGAAGCTCAAGTTTTGGGCTTTTTCCCCTCAGCATTTGAAATAGTTTCTAGCCAAAATCAGACTGTGTAGCTGAGAGCCTTGCAATGTTGAGGAATTGGTTTAGTGAGATAGACTTACATAGCTTAAGTAACTGAACCATGAGGTGTTTTGAAGAAGTGGATGAAAAGGTCAATGTGCCTAGGACAAGGAGGAAAAAGGTACTAGGGGAAAACAGTGGGAACCTTTTCTGAATGGTTCCAAATCTGCCAGTCTGTGTGATCTGGCCCAAAGAGTGCTCTGGGAACACCACTGACTGCTAATTTCTTTCCAGCATCTGCTCACATCTGGCCTCTGCTACTGGAAAAACCATGCAGCCCTCAGTAGACCTAGGTAAGTGACAGCCAGGTCTTTCATTCTGATCTGGGGAACACTCCCAGAGAGTTCGAAACAACCTTCAAACTTACTAAAGATTAATACAAAGAAGTAAAAGCATTTAAAAAATATACCAGCCTCCAAGTTGATCTTGACAAATAAGAGATTAAATTGTTAATTGCATTACAAGTGGGGAAGCTTATACAGGAGGCAATTATGAAGCAAAGAATCTGTTTCAAAATTAAAACATTTAGAAAATCATTCCAGTTTTATATATATATATATATGTATGTGTGTGTGTGTGTGTAAAATACTGATGTAGTGCCATAGGGCAATACAAGTAAAGTAAAAAAATAGTCATCTGAGAAAGCTTTTATTGATTTTTTTTTTCACTTTGACAGACACATTTTTGTATTTAGATATTTAAATACTTTAAATATAAACAAAAATATTATACTTTCCTCAAACAGTATTTTTTGCTTCTTGAGGAAACCTTTTCTAAGGACCTAAAATACTGATACTTAAGAAACAATGGGGAAAGAATAAACACATGCAGGATGACGATGGGGTGGAGCAACCTCTTGGAGATATATTTAACATCTTTCCTTTTTTTGATGTTTTGCTTTATTGTGGGTTTGGGAGGTTTTTTTGCAGTGATATCTACTAGGCAAAGACAATTCCTGTTATCTCCATTGACATCAAATAAATAACTAAAAATAGGATTTCTGAGTAGAGAAAATGATGTCATATTTGGAAGCACTGCTGTTGTTGACTCTTTCTGGGAGAGGCAGTATTCCGGGTGAGTGGTAGATAGTGATCTGGAACTAGATCAAACAGACAAAGTTTCCATTAGAGCCATTGAACACTCTTGTTCTGCTTTATCTTTAATCTCAACAGGCAAGTAGCTCCTCCAAAATCACTAAAAGGCTACGTCTGTGTTCAGATCATCTCTACAAGGTAACTGTCCTTTCCAGGTCTGGATTCTATTTCGCTTCTCTCCCATAATTCTAACTATTCCATTACTATGCTCAAAGGTGAAACACAACAACTTTGATGAGCAATTTCTACAGTTTAAACTTCAGCATCTGGGTGCTGTTTCAACAACACACTTTTTAAAAAAATGGAAGTCAATATTCCACAAGGAATCCTCAGACATGATAATTTCTTCATTTATTTTTACCTGAACATGCATAATAAGAAACCCTAAGCAAAATAAAAGAAGATTCAATGATAGTTAGTCAAAGTGTCATTAAAACTGATAATGCCATTAGCTTAAATTAATAAATTCAAGAAAGCCAATTCTCCCAGAAGTGTGCCAGTCTTTTCAACTTACAGTAAACTTCCTTCCTGTTCTTTCTCTGTCTCATACTTTCATTCCCATTGTCTCCTTCAAGTAGAAAACAGAGAGCCATGAATAGATTCCAGCATCTGGAGCTGGTGTCACATCTGTTCAATAATCAGACCAAGGTTTTTCAAGTCTAGGAAATGTCTAAAACATTAAAATGTACTTATAGCTTTTCAGTGATGATTTTACATAATGAGAATTACTATGGGGAGACTGTCTTATCAAAATAATACAACACTGTAAATATTGCCAGATTAACACTCTTTGGACTAATGATTTTTTCTTTTCATCCCCTCTATATGTTTGAGTGTGTTTGTGTGTGTATTCCAAGTAAATACCATTCTTTTCAAGGCATCCTTTTTTATACTGTGAAGACACCTAAAGTTTCAAGCATCCCTTTTAAGTGCTTATTGCCAGAGCTCCAGCATCTCCATAGTAACCATACTGTTTCTGAGAGCACCTCTTTCAGGTACTCCTGCTGCCCACTGCTGTATTGAGCTATACATTCTAGGAACCAGGAGTGCTCCAAGAGTCTGGTTTTTTTGGGAGAGTGCCAATGACCTTAATTCTTACAACCCATCTGAGATGTGTGATAGTCTAGCATTTTTCTAGACTAATTAACAATGTTTTGGAGACAGCTCAGTGATTTCTTTGCAGATGATTAAAAGGTTCTCAGGTAATGTGAGGGAAGGGAGCTCATTTGGCAGAGAAATTGATTTTTGGCCCATTATTTTACATTTGAAGCACCCGGTCATAAATTTTTCCACTAGGCTGACAGTTTACATTATTCTTGATAGCTGAAGCTATCTGAATGAAATAATTATAAGCAGTCATGGGTAGCAATATAGGCTTTCACCACATACAACAAAAATAAAGAATAGCATTTTTCTAGTAGTAAACAAATCATCAGGAGACTGGAGACAGTGTCTGGACTTCATAGCCTCAAATTTGCTTCAAAGACCTTCATTTTAAAAGAAAACAGTAGAACAAAATTATGAAACACTTTAGCAGAATTATTCAGCTGAATTATCTTCCTTCACTCTCCTTCACTTTTTAAATTTTATGAATATTGAAATGTAAAGTGAGTTTTCAAAATGAGTGTTACTATAAGCCATTCTAAGAGTGACAGCTGCATTGTTTTTATGCCTCTAGGTGAAAAAGATAGACAAGCTAATTGTACAAGTGCCAGGCTTTTTTCAGTACTGGATCTCATTACTATAATGCTTCCATGACTTAATTTTTCTCAAGTTCTGAGCCTTTATACCTCATAATGTAAATAAATTTATTCAAAATACAATTAAGTTTCCCAATAGATAATTATAAAAAGTGACCCTGACCTTTTATTAATGACTTATATCATCAAGCTGTCCACTGTGACATAGTTTAAAATAAAGCTTATTTTCCAGTTTGATCTAGTATTTAAAAACAACAAGACTTATGAGACCTGACCTCTATTACTATCTCTGCTTTGCGCTGCTTGTAACTTTAGATTCATACCCTTTCTTTTCACATGTGCAATGAGAAACTGCAGAAACTAAGGGGAATATTCACACTATGCAAAGATAAGGTATAAATGGATCTCTCCTGGACTACTGCTTTCTTCTGACTCAGTTTTGCAACCTGTAAAATGTGCAGTTGGTACTTATCTAACAGCAGGGCTTGGATGATTACTACCCTAGAGTTATGGAACTCAGACAAAAGCTCTACAGTAGAAAAATACATCATATTTTTTCCTCAGTTCAGAGCCAAAACAAGTAACATGACTTGAGATAATAATTTTATGAAACATGTTAAAGGTTAAAAGAAAATTACTTACACTATTGGCCTCTTAAGGGGTTTTACAGTCTGGTTAAAATTACTGGAGACCTAAAAATCAACTAATTTTGCACTGAACTGAAATACCTGGGGATCTATGCAAAGTGAAAAATACTTAACAAACAGGTATTTTGGGAAGCTTCATGCTCTTTCAAATGGGGAAAAATATTTGAAATCTAATGAAGCATTTTGCTCAACAAAAATGTAGTGTTTTGTTTAATGCCACATTAGTTAATGCTTTTTTCTAGCCTCCCTTTTAATTTCAGTCACATTGAAATGAAAAGCATACCTGTGTAAAAAACGGTTGAAATGCTTAATTTAAAAACTGTCAAAACAACATTTCTACATCCTTTTTTTTTACCCTAACAGAAAATATTCCTAAATGTCAGTCAAATAATTATTTTTCAATACTCTCTTTAGTAAAGGTACTAAACAGTAATGAAGATTATTTTGCTCAACCCAGCAGGATAAATAAAAGTGTAAATCTAAACAGAAGAAAAAGTTGTTCAGATTATCCTGCTTTAACCTCACTTCCGGGTGAAAAACAATCTTTGGCTAATTTTACATAGAGATGACTATTAACCAGAATTTTGGGTGATTTCAATAACAAAGGGAGGGATATGAAGAATTAAAGTATCTGTTTTTTCTAGGGAAAGAGCATTATCATTTTAGGTAGAAACAGATTTTTTTGCATATAGATCAGATCCTTCAAATTGTGGACATCGTAGAAAGAGTCAGCAGTGAATATTTCCTTGACCTTTTGGTTCAGAATGCACTATATAGAATATTTGAAATTTGTCTTCTTGCACTTCACTACTGAAAACACACTAGCTAATCCTAGTGCTAATAATACTTTTCTAGCAGCCACAGTCAGAATCTGTCATTAGTATAATGTCATTTCATTTATTTCCTATAAAAGCAGGTAAATACTCATCATCTGAGCCATTTCATATTGCACTGGCAATACAAAATACATTATAAAGAACAATCATACTCTGATGGCATTGGATTACATAGTTTATTGGGTCTATTCCATCTATAATTTTCATGATGGCTTCTTGAGTGACTTATGCTGCACTAATCTGCTACTCCACAGTAGAAATGGATTTAGAGCAAATCTTTCTCCACAGGTGGCATTTCCCAGTAATGAATCCTGCCATTCAATTATATAATCAGAGTAATTTCTTCATGTTAAAAAAAGACCCCTTCTTGAGTGGCACATAAATTACCACCGGATTAAATTAGTGCTACTGCCAGGGCTTTGAGATTTCTCCAGTTGACAGACAGCACAGTACTGTTAATGATGAAGAGAAAACATGTCAATTCAGAGATTTTTCAAGTTTATTTTTCCACCTCTTCACACTGGTTTCTTTGTACTTGCTTTTACAATATTGTGGGCTTTGGGTATCTTTGAAATTAATGCACCCAGGGTGCACCCAGAGCACCACAGGAGACTTTCAGTGCTTCTGTTTAGTAATGTTCATCTTTGCTGAGGAATGACCAGTTGAGTCGAATAAGAGGAAAGAATTAAAAAAAAAAAAAAATTAGCACTAATAAAATATCTGGTTTACAAATGGTAATAAACTTCTGCTGAGTATGTCAGTTTGATTTACCCTTCTACATCAAAGCTAACACAGCATTAAAGAATTTACAAAATCAGAGCTCTCTCCTGAGTGCAATAGGATATCATATTTTGCATACACAGGCGGTGGTGAGAATACTAAAAACTACTAATTCGTTAGCATTAGACATAGTTCTATGGTAAGACCTCAAATAAAACAAACACAACATCTGTATGGCTTGCAGAGTTATCAATGATGAATTTCTAAGTACTTTGCACATGCTATGCCAGTTTTCAGTGAAAAAAATTCCAGTTTAATAAATAAATAAATAGAAAGCAGAGTTTTTTACTTCTTTAGGTAGAGGTGAAGGGAGGGAACGCAAAGTAACACAAGTAAAAATAGCTAGTTGAAGGGGAGACAAAGGGGCAAGTATTTCACTGTTTTCTATAGCAGTTGTGAAGCATGTCTGCTTTCCCATGTTACATTTTACCACAGACTTAACCACAGCAGACTAAAAGTATGCAGGGCATCTGTATGAAGTTAAGAAACTTTGTTGTTGTTCCTGCAGAAAGCATACTTAAGCTGTACTAGCACTCTTGGCGACAGAGTTTGTGCTACAGTTCACCTTTCACAGAGTGCTGAGTGCACTTCAGCCTGACCCAGCCACATCCAGGTGCACCCACAGTGTGCATGTTCTTTTATCATCAGGGTAACACCACTCCTCTGCACGGGCTCACTGTGAGTGCAGGCTCACTCCTTCTCTATTACCTGCTCCTAAGTTTCGACCCGAAGAAGAAAAATGGAGTAAGGAAGTCTTTCCTAGTGACACTTCCTTCAGGGCTTTCACTTTTAATGAGTTTTTAGAGCACAGGGAGCTAAGTCTTAGGTACATCTGTGCATTACACAAATAATGTCACAGAGAGTCCACCCCACTGATCTTCCTTTCAGCTACTTAAAACTGTTCTCTAGATGCTTAATTACTGGATAAATTGCTGGTGGATAAAAAAACCCCAAAAAACCAAAAAAAAAAACCAAAAAAAAAACAAAGAAAAAAAAAAAAACACCAAACCCCTCAAACTAACAAAATAAACAAAACAAAACCCACATCTCCAACACTGCTCTTTTGTTCTTGGTCCCATACCAGCCAGTATCTGTTAGGACCCCTTAGAAACTTCCGAGTGAAACAAAGGACTATTCTTTGAGCTCAAATGTTTCCTTTAAGAACATTTTGCACTTCACAGACTTTTTCAGAATCTGTTATGTTCCCTAGGGTCAACTCATCAGGCAACTTGTTTGAGACACCTTTGACCCTAATTCTGAGGCACAGTCAGTGGGTAACTGCCTAGGGAGTGGGACATAATGCCTCACAGATCTGAGATCCAAACTTTTACCCTTCAGTACACAGCCCCACAAGAATGGCAGTGCCATTGTAGAAAAGCAGTCAGCTTTGATTCATACCTTTTCTTTAGGTACAAGATACTGCACGGAAAAAAACTTCCCAGCAGACATTTAAAAATACTTCATTCATACAGAAAACTGCTTCCTGGACTTAGGAGGCTGTACATGACCGTGAAGGAGAACAACAGTAAATATAAACCATGGAGGATTACTACTCATTAAAAAGTTAAAAGAAATTAAAAAAAAAAGAAGCTAGGGCACTGAAGAGAATAGAGAGATCATCACGGTTCTGGTAAGTACTGGACAAATACCAGGTCACCCGGGATTTACAAATTTCTGAGAGTAAGAAAAACCAAGAGTGCACATACAAAAAATTGTGGAAGTGATCAGACTCAAAGGATATCAATTTTTGCAGCTATAATCTTTTCTTTACACTATTTTCAATATCTGTCAACTACCTTTTACAAACATAAGGTGAAGGAAAGCTTTAGTGTAGAATTTTGTTGTTAACATGGTTAATCAAATTACTTTTAAAAACTAATTTATAATTTATTCAAAGCTACTTACTAAAATTGTCTATGCACATCTTATATGTATTTCTGCTTGACATGTAAAAACTTAAAATTTAGTTAAATAATCTGTTAATGGTTGTCACCCATGTATTACCGAGCATATAAAATATATGACAATTTTTATATTTCTTCAGTATCCTAGCCATGAAAGAAATTATCATTTATAGAATCATAGAATGGTTTGAGCACTGAGGCAAAAAGCTGTTGAGTACCTGAGCCTTCTCCCTGTCCTGACTAATCATGTCTCCTCTATCCAGGACCCACATTTTCCCTATTCTTTCTCTTCTGGCTGATTTACTTAAAGAAGCTTCTCATGCGACCCTTGATATCCTTGGCCACATTTATTTCTGCCACTGTTTTAGCTTTCCTAACCTGCTCCCTGGCTGTTCAGACAATTTCTGTATATTCCTCCCAGGCTATCTTTCACTCCGTCCTCCTTCTTTAAGCTACCTGTTAGTGTTTAAGGTTGTCCAGGGTCTCTTTTCCCAATTTTCTGTTTGTAGGGATGCTTTGCTATTGAGTCTGGAGGAGAGAACCCTCGACTGTCATCCAGCTTTCTTCTGTCCCCTTCCCTCCAGGGCTCCATCCCATGGCAGTCTACCAAAGAGATCCTTGAAGACAAAAAAGTCTGCTCTCCTGAAGTCCAGGGTAATGAGCTTTTATCCTCTTTGTTGCCCCACAGATCTCAAATGTCACTGCTTAATTGTCACAGCATTCCAGGCTATCCTTTAGCTTTGTATTCCCCACTAGCCCTTCCTTGTTGGAGAGAACAAAATCCAGCATAGCCTCTCCTCATTGGATCTTCTGTAACTTTGAGAAGAAAGTTGTTATCAATGCATTCTAGGAATCTCCTGGGTTGCCTGCATCCTGCTGCGTGGTCCCTCCAACAGACGTTGGTGTGGTTGGAGTCCCTCATGAGGGCCAGGGTTTGAAACTGTAAGGCTGCGCTTCTCTGTCTGTAGGGGGCTTCATCGTCTTGGTCTTCCTGGTCAGACGGCCTATAGCAGACCCACACAATAAAATCACCTGCCTCTGTCCTCCCTTAAGTCCTGACCAAGAATATGAATACCTTTTTCTGTAAAGACCAGTATTGGTAGGAGAATCCGGTTGTATTCAAACATTTTAATGAGTAAAATTTTGTAGAAAACAATGAACACAGTGGAATGAAAGAGCCATTGATAGTAGGATTTCTCATTTATCAACTCTGGCTCCTATTGAGTATATTAAATTACTCTAAATACATGTGCATATCCAAAGTCTTTCTTCCTGTTCCTCCCCATTCCCAGACAGGACCAGTCACTTGAGCACACACTCAGTGCACACACATTTCTCAAACAGTTCTGTAAGATTTTATTATCTTGCAGTTTAGATAAGAATTTTCATTAGGATACAAGAACTCTGACATTCACACAGACTTTTGAAATATCTCCTGCCGTTCATTGAAATACACAGTGTATAATGACTTTAAAGCAGAACTTCAGTTTCTTTTTTTCTTAATTGATTGCATTACTGTAAATAAACACCCAAATATCAAAATTATGGGAACACTTGTAAAATTGCAATAACATACTTTTGACCCTCTTCCCTCCTGCAATAAATCATGTATAAACAATGTAAAATAACTGCTTTGCTCTATGACCATCCACTAGCCATTTCTTATTCACCCAATTTACTTTTCTCATCACACTAATAATTGGAGTTCACATCACATGGGATCTTTCTGGGCCCTTGAACTGCCTGACTGAAAGAAGGAACATAAAATTGTCAGTTTGGTATGGAAGCTTCTTCATTTAAAAGTGAAGGAATAAAAATTCCAGGAGGCTTGTTTTTTATTGTTGAGACTTGCAGGCAGGCTTTTTTTTTTTTTTTTGTGGTTTGCTTGGGTTTTTTTGGGAAGGGGGGGTGGGTGGTTGTTGTTGTTGTTTTGTTTTGTTTTGTTTTTTGGAGGGGATTGAGGGAGGTTGTTTGGTTTTTCCTCCTATATTTTTTTTTTATACAGTGTTTCAGGGAAGGGAACACATAACAGCACTACAGGACAGCTTTTGTCATAAGGAAAATGTTTCTAGTTAGTTTTGAAGTATGCCAACAGCATTAATTCAAGATTCTGCAAGACACTATGTAAATTCTCAAACTGTTGACAGAGTTTTCTGATACCTAAATAAGATAAAGGTAAAGACTGAATAAACCTGCATAAAAATGAGGATGAAACGTATACACCAGAATGGAACTAATGATAAAATTACCAGGGGGAATTAATTTTTGATCTTTCTTTCTCTCTCAAAATTGGCATAGAATGTGGCCTTTATGGACTTTCAGCTTCCCACAGCATGAAATAACAGTTATTTGGTAGAGAAAGGAAATATATGAATTTTAAGAAAGAAAGAATAAAGATCAGCTATAAAAATATAGCATAAACAGTTGAGGAAATGACAAGCAAGAAACAACAATATTTTTTTTTTCCTTTTTTCAATACTCCCAAGACCAGTGGTTTATGAAGACAAATTCAAGCCATAACCCTTCCCCTTTTCCAATGGAAGCATATTTCTACATCTAGACCAGGGTTTTGTTCTACCATCGGCTTGGTTCACAGTTTTTACTGCATTAAGAAATTGGTATGTATAGGGTTAGAATCATTGTTGAGGATAGCTGGTGATTTAATGCTGAAGCAAGGTCCTTCAAAGCTGCCTGTAGTTAGGTTTTATATTCATAGTAACTACTTGGTAAAGTACAAACATAGGACAGGAAGGAAACATTATGTAAGAGGAAATGTGAAGCTGAATTGAAAATGTGATTCAAATATGACTCTGGAAAGAACAGTAAAAAATGATTGAATTATAGATAATGCTTCTGCTCTGAAGATTTTCCTTGTGTTGAAAAAATCACAGGGCTGGTTTCTGTGAATTTGGCAGCATTAGGATTCTTTTCAGAATAAGTTGTGACATAACTGTTTGGGGCTTTGAAGATTAGACCTGGCTGAGCTGGTTACAGAAAAAAATCATTGAAATATGCCATTTGGTTAGAGCTGTGGACAGAAGTCATAGGGAGATCTGACAGGCTTGGTTAAGGCCCAGATAGGATCCCCGGGCTGGCATACCTTGACTAGCTCTGGGTTTTGCAGATGCTATCTAACCAGTCATCATCTGATTCTAGTAGATGTTGCTTGTCTTATCAAGAACTATCAAATTAAGTTCAGAGAAGATTTAAAATAAAACACTTAATTTGGCATAAATTCTTATGCAACTTGCTTGATTTATGCTCAAATTTTTTTTGGAAAATAAGTATGATACTTACATAATTACTGGTTTCCACTTATGTCATCTTTTCTTACTGTGATTCTAACTTTTTTTCAAAGAATAATATTTTTAAATTGACTTTTTACTACATGCTGTGAGTTACTGATAAAATGCTTTTACAGAAAAACTATTTTGTCTTTTAGTTAGACACTGAAAATTTTTAAGGAAATGACAGAGGCAAATGAAAGTCCCAGAACCCTAGACCATAACTCAGCACTAAATTTCAGCTACTGTATTTCCTTCATATCTGTTTTCTGAATACTGTTACAACAGCTCTGTTGCCATGGCCTTGTTTTTCTCTCAGCTGAGTTCATTCCTCATAACTGTAAACAAATTAACATAAATTATTAGTTTTGTCATTTCTACACAAAAACAGAGTGGTATCTTACTCCCAGTCACATGAACGAAACGTTTTCTTCAGCATAAATACTTGGCGAAGCTTATCTTCCTTGAACTTTACTGAATGTATATGATGTTGGAACCCTGGGTTTAGAGAATTTAGGTGATGTAGTCATTCTGGATACACCAGAGAAGCCAGTATGCATTTTTTACAACACTTACTCATGCCTCTAGTGCCAAAGAACTAATCTGCCTTCAAAAGATTACCAGCTACGTGTGAGCATCTATATTGCATCTTGCTGATACAGTAGACTGAGGAATGTTTCATATTATGTTTTCAGATTTTTACAGCTTTGCAGCCAGGACTGTATATATTTTAAATAAATATTGGGAAAAGAAAGCAATAACCTTGATGTATGAAAGAAACAGTAAATTAAACAATGAACAGATGGAAGACTTTTTTTCTTCTTCTTCAACAGAAGTAGGTGACATTTAAAATATTCTAGACACTGAATCTAATCCCTTTCTCTGATAACTAGCATTATTCTTAGCCTTTCATTTTGCTCCTTTAATAAAAAATATCATTATACTAGGAACATATCTTGCTTTATGTTTTCATTGTTCTTTTTGTGAGTTTATGTGTGTAAATTCCTGAGTGAAAGAAAGCTCTGTTAACCTTCGTCTGCCGCACATACACACCCACCCCGTTTCACGGCATTTCAAAACTTGTATTTTCTTCTACTGAAATTAAGGCTGTTATATTCACAATTTTTCATCAAAATTATCCTAACTGCAGTGAACCATGACATCTGAAGAGGTTTCTTTCTCTCTACTGACTATTAAGTTACTAGGCACAAATATCTTCATTAAAATAAATATGAATTCCATCTTCAGTAATATGGCCAAAATAAAAGAATGGCCTATGTGTGCCTTAATTCTTTTTCTACTTTTTGACCTGAAGAGTGAGCATTAGGAAATACATGAACTCCTTCCAGTAATGTTCATCTCTTGCAGCTGGGAACCAGGTCATCCCAGCTCTGTATGTAATAGAGAGGTAGTGGAAATTACGATTTGAGCTTTGATTGCCTACTTCCCCTCTTTGACTTCTGGTTTTTACATGTTCTATAGAAATGAAATATTTGATAGTCAACAAACAAATGTGCCTGTGTTTATGCACAAACCCAGCCATCTTAATTTCATTGGTCTGAAGACAGGAAACCTCATATGAATTTGGCAGCACTCAACACATAAGCAAGTGGTGGGGGGAACACACGCCTAACTCCCAAGCTGTCTGTAGAATAGATCACCTCTCCTTTACCTTTCAGTGTATTGCATGCCAAAGGATAACTACTTAGACGACTGATAATACAAAACAAAGTGATTCTGCAAGAATGTCTTCCTGTTTTGCCAAGGTCTTTTCTCTCCATATTGACAATGACCTTTATCTTAAGGAGAAAGAAGAGTATCCAGTTCTCTGTGAAGATCTAGTTTCTCTAATTACTACCCTTTAATTCCACTGCTTGCTAACACATGCTTTGTTATCCTTTAGGAGAACTACATCATGCCCGTATGAATCATCCAGTAAAAATCCTCAATCCTTTTTCACAGAAGGGCATAAAGGATCCTACCCAAAGTAGTAACAAGTGTGAATGGTTCACATCTGCAGGGAAGCTTGTTTTTACAGCCTCTCTTTGCTTCCAGTTGTTGCAGAAGTACACTAAGCCTTTCTTCCTTCTGTATTTCATACAACCTCACAACAGAACCCAATTAAAAATGGCCTTAAGGTCTCATCATCAGCTTCCAATCTAATAAGCAGACAAGAGTATCTGAAATTCTTGCACCATACGATGCAGGGAGGGAGAAACACACTATTATATGCATCTCTCCCTTGGAAACAATTGTCTACACCTAGTTCCCTAATTAGTGTCTTTAACTGTACTGGAGTAAAGTTTCTGTCACAAGGATGTGTTAACAGCAGCACTAGTTTAATTTCTGCATGACCCTCTGTGACTTAAATTTTAGCTATACAAATGGTCCATTGACGTTTATACTATTGGTCTGGCTTGAGAGAAAAAGAAAGAGCCTCAGGCTAAAAGATGCACCACAATAACAAGTCAATTTAATTCTCTAGAAACAATAAATAAAATGAAAATTTTCCACCTCTTATTTCTCAAAGTGCCTCATTTAGATACATACTCTTCGAAATCTGTTATTTTGAAAAGGTGGGGTTTAGTTTATGGCTTTTTAATGAAAAGAGATATATTGTAAGCATACAAAGGCAGATATTCATAGAAGTAAGTAGATACCTACATTAAGTAAGTAGTCAACTCCCCTGCCTTCAGTGGATCTCTCAATCCATATACTGGGATCTGGATAAACTTTGTTTGATGTATAAACAGTGGTAGTACAGATATAAATTGCAGTTGCTTTTGAAAAGTACTACAATAGTTATTCTTACTGATAAATTTAATACATATATTCAGACTCCTTTAGAGCATTGTTTCTGTATATTATGAATTAGACCCAAATAATTGCTTTTAAAAGAGTACTTTTACTAAGAAAATTGTTACCTAAGAATGAAAGCAAGAAGGACAATGAGAGCACCACTTTACAGTGATACAGATATATTAAAGGTGATAAATGTGAAATTTTGAGAACAGGTATATCATTACTCCTCTGTTTCACGTAAAAAAGCAAGTCTTTCTCTCTTCAATCAGTAGCAAAATTTCCCATTATCTCAATGGCACAGCATCAGATCTGACAAAAACCAGAATCCTCTTGCATTATATGACTGTTCAGAATATATTTCATGGGCTGCAAATCATCCTCAGCATTTCTCCGAGAAACAGCTATGTTAATAAGTATCATCCACTGGCTAAACAGCAGGAAGCCCCTGCAAACTCTGTCATCAACAGACCAGGAGTACACCCACATTGTGGCAGCAGAAAGAGCATCTGAAAGAGAAGCTGAGGCATGGCTCACTTTAGCACAACTAGCAAGGAGGAAAGAAAAATAACAATAATAAAAAAGAGTAAAATACTTCCTTAGGATGTATGTCATTGTTGTTATTCCATAGCCTCACTGACACACCAGAACTATGAACAGCCACAGCATATATAGAAAAAAATAAAGTGCCACACAAAAATTGTGATTTCTTTTCTTTTTTCTTTTTCTCCTAGAGGACTTTACTGAATCTGATAGGAAAAGAAATGCTGAACTGCAGTTTAAATATATTTCATCCTTTGTAAATGTACAGTCACCCACAGAACCTCTCTTCAGGAGTTACTTCAGATTGATGTAGGCACGAACAGTCAGCAGGCCAGAAAAACAGCTTACAAGTAAGAAAAATGTAGTACACCAAGCAAAACACAGCACAACATTGTGTGTTATGTGGAAGTGAAAAACTTGGCCCTTGTATTTATCACCCCATTCAATCACATGCAGCAGTTACTGCGAGTGCTTGTATCAGTAAGCATTAGAGGTGAATATTGAGCACACAAGCAAGCATTATAAATACAATACTAAAATCATCAAAAGCGGCCATGGTTTCTTTGGCCTTGGAGGCTCCAGGCACTCCAAGGAGCCCCCGTCTGTAACCACCCCCTTGCCTGCAGAAAGAGGCTCTGTCCCACCCACCCCATGCTCTGATCACTGGGACAATTTCCCACTCTCCAGGAGGCACATCCTTCACACCCTCACACCCTCCCTGGAGCCAAACACGCCTTCACAGAGTGGGGGACCTGCAGTGCCAGGTCTTTAAATGCCCACTTTCCCTTGCAAGGTGCCTCTCTCCCCCCAAACACAGTGTCCTGGTGTAAAGTAAAAATCATTAAAAAAAAAAAAAAATGAGGAGTTCACAAAAAGGGGTTTATAGTAAGCAAGAATTGCTGTGGAAAACTTGAGGCTGAATGGTTGTTTGCTCAAGTAATCATAACATAAAAGCTGAATAATCTCATCCATCTGCAGTCATAGGGGACTCTGGATACTGAAGCCACCATGTCTTTTAATAAAACATGAGGAAATAGAGGCAGAAGATGCCCGACAGGTTACTTTTCATTAGGGTGAAAAACCCCTGTAGAAAAATCTTGGAAAAAAAATTAATACCTTTATTAGAAAAACAATTTCAGGGAGAAATCCTTATGGAGACAGTCAAACTGATTAAAAAGTTTTTCTTTTGACTTCAGATCAAGATAATAGATCCCGGATGGTGATGATGATTATTACTGTTCTTGTTGAAAATAGAGGCTTAAAGTGAAAAATATGTCTCTTTTCATAAAGTGGATAAGCTCCTCTGTTCAAAATATTATCTAGTTTGAAAGGAAAAGTGAGGTCAAATAAGGAAAAGAAATTTTATTATGCTCATTTGTAGGTGAAGAAATGATGCACAAAGAAATCCAATTCCTTTCTTGTAGTTAAAAAGGAAGTTTATGTTAAGGAACAAATTAATGGAAATTTGAATTACAGCAGGAAGTCATCTTCTTTTTACAATAAATGATATGTCCAGATAAAATAGCAAAAATAATTCTCTATAGCATGCATCCAGTCAAATACTACAGCCTATATAGCTTTCCCTAGCTGCAAGAACAAAGTAAAATTTTCAGAATATTAAGATGTCAAGTTTTGAAATACTTCTTTACTTGTATTTATTTTATTCAGCTAAATGGTTACTAAAATTTCCTACCAGTGTTTCCAGAGAAGACGCAAATCTAAAAATAGATGCATGCTTAACCAGTCTCAGGGTTTGCTCCCAAAATAAGGAAAAATTCCCCTTTCCATTTTTCAATATTTTTAAGGGCTTTGCTTCAAAAAGATTCAGCAAAAATTTGCAGTAATAGCTCAAACTGCAGACAATTGTCTGTGGTTTAGGGTCTTGTGATCTTATCAGAAGCCCTTGAAATGCAGATTAGAAGACTAATAATGTTCTTTGTGACTATTTGAAGAAGCAAAGTTGCAGCAATGTGTTCTCCAACTCACAGGGTTTCACAACTGGATGTGTATGATGGATGCACATCCATTAGTAGAAACTATTAGATAAGCTCCTCAGGTTTTGAATTACCTTTAACTTACTCAAAATTTTGTTTAGAATTCAGCCTGGACCTTCAAATTAAAGAATGTTTCCTAGTATCTCTCAGTCTTTATGTGCAAGAAATGCAATAAGAGATCTTGTTCTATTTTGGGTAATTTTGATCACTGTTCCCAACAAATACACAAGCAAAGAAAAGTGAGAAAATTAAATATAAAAAACAAAGCAATGTACTGAAGATATTTTGAACAGCAAAAGAGTCATCATCACTTTCAGTACTTTTGAAAGACTAAGATTGACTTTATTAATTGCAGATTATTAACACATTTTATTTTTTATTTTTATGTTGTACAATACAATATTCATCCTGCAATAGAAAATAATTTCCATAACTGACTACAAACAATATATGAGAAAGTTTCATAACTGGATTTTATTCATAAATAGAGAGGTGTGGTCAAATTATCCATCCTCATTATTTATTTTTTTAAAAAATACCTCGGTTTTTTCCATCATATTTTAGCAATATTAAAGAGTAGAAGTCGCATAAAGCAAAAAAAAAGGTATTACTATTTCATGAGAGAAATACCTTTGATTTTAGAAATAATTTTATTGCCCTGAACTTTCACTATAATCACAGCATTTCCTAGCATGATTTCATTTGCCCTTCTGCTAAAAGGGCAAAGCTGACAGACTGGTGCCCAGATCATTAGTTTACTGTTTCTTCAGCTGTGATAAACTGTTAGTGGAGAAATTACACTAATCTGAGAACGTAATTTTCCTCAGCCAATAGTTTTAATTCCAAAGTGATTTGGTGTAGGTATACCTGGATTTTGCTTGTCATTCAGGGTGAAAGGGTTTATTTGTCAGATGGAGAAAAATGATTGTTTGACTATTAGTATTCAAAATTACCAAAAGAAGTAGTAGTCTTCTGGTTTTGCAGCAGTTTATTCACTAGTCTGTTATTTGTCACTGTTACATCTTTATGATTTTAAATCTTTACAACTTTAAATCTCTACATGAATTGCTGATAAAATGGATAGCTAAAATTAAAGCAGAAGCCAATATTATGCCACTCATTCATTCTGTAGTATTCAGGTGGTGTGCACTAAAAAAAATATCAAATAAAGATGATTAAGTGCTCTCAATACCAGAACATTTAAGCTGTGGAGCACAAGACAACATTTGAACAAATTCTTCCTTGGTCTTACTGGGTGAATGGGTTGGCTGGTCCAGCTACAGGATAAAGACGAGGAATATAGATAATCAGGATACAGAGAGAGATGGTTCATAAGTCTGGATGAGTCATGGGTTTTATTATCATTCAATTTGCCCTTAATTAATGGGATGTAGCTATGATATTTACTCACCTCTCTGCCTGCAATACAACTGAGTAACCATCCAAGAAAAATAGCATGTTCAGGAGCACTGTTTATATATTTTTTTTAAAAGTCAAAGATGAGTACTGAGTGCATGCTGGGGGTTTGGCTGCTTAAGTTCAGGACCGAGTTAGGTAATGGCACAAGTGTCCAGCTTTGTAGAGACCTGTCTGAGAAAGTTCTGTTGGGAAATCTTACTGGGATTTCCCACACCAGGAGATATAAGAGTTTCCTTGTGTCTGTGTATTGAGCAGAGGTTGTGCTTGCTTTTGTGTATATTAAACAAATAAACACGAGGTCCTGTTATATCAGTTGCCTGTCAAACATCTGTATGATCCTTTAACTGCTTGTCCTGTGCCTAAATATCTAGACTTCAGTTTTGGCACTGCAAGGCATTGTGGCATAGATGTAATTTTAAGTTCATAAAGTGCAAAGACATGGACTTCATTAATAGTTTTCATATGTTTAAAATTGTATATATGCAAAAGCAGCTTACTAAAAGATGGCACTAGAAATTACATTTTTGCATTCAAAGATAATCCCAGAAATGCTGAAATTAGAATCTTCAGGAAAAAATTAAAATCTTCTTAATTACCAAGTCCACAAGGTCAGCTCAGCAACCTTCATAAACACTGTGGTCTAGAAGCCTGAGGTTCTTTGTTTTGCTAGAAAAATGTCAAGTTCATGGAAAATTGCCTGACTAGTCATCTTTTTTAAACAGAAGGATAAGATGCAATAGCGAGGACTTCCTGTCGCCTCTTCTATATATTTAAGTTTTAGGGCTTTTAAGATATTTAAAAACAATAAAAAAACATTTGGGCAATATGCATGCATTTGACTGAAAATGTATAATATACATATGGCATTATAGAGTTCTAAAAATTCTGGAAGTAAAAATCTGGTAATAGAAAATGTACTTTTTCTAAACTAATGTCATTGAACTGTGGCAAGACATGGATGCAGACAAGTCCTAACATGGCAGGTCTGAGTCAGAGATCTGCTATGCTGAGCTGAGAATATGAAGGAAATAGGATAGATGGAATAAGATAACTTCCAGCTTTGCATGGGCTTTCTTTCTCCTCGGGGATATAGGCAATCCTTTTGCTCATATTCTGCAGTAAGAACCTAAAGGACCAAAGCAATCTCATTGTGAGGAAGCAGGCAGCTCAGATGAATTTAATAAATGGAATTGGTTTATAGGAAGATAGTAGAACCTCTTCTAGAGGGTCTTTCCAAGGACAAAGCAAGCAATTCACATTTGGCTCAATAACATTCGCTTACATAGCAGGAAAGAATAATTACCCCATTGCAGGAATGAAAGGTGAAATTTAACAGCTTAAGTTATTTTGCGGGTCAGATAAGATGATCACGGTAGTTCTTTCTGACCTTAAAATCTATGGATCTGTGAGTTAAGCTGTAGAGACCTGGATAGATTTTTATATAAAAAGTTGAATAGTGTTTGGAAAGACTAGAAATTTTCTTTCCTCCCTCTTAAAGACATGATAGGAGGCAAATACTGATTTTACCCATACTGTTTAAAATCTCCCACATTTTTTTTCATCCCCTCAGATTTAATTATGATTTTAAAATGCTTTTGCCATCTCTGACTGGATTGTTTTACACTGGATTTAAAAGTCACAAGCAATGAATACAGGTATGCGTCTTCCATTGATCTTTGCAGCACATTGTGCACTGTAAAAAATAATGAATGAGGCACTGTTTCAGAAGGTTCACATCACGTCAGTATGATAACAAAGAAATGCTGAATTATGCAGTTTGATTGCCTAAAAATTGGGTGAAAACAATTATTTCCATTTCTGTGACAATACTTTAAAGCTAATCAATAAATGGTGAAGAGCTGATTGTTGTATTATTTCACACCTCTGAAAATACTTAACATCTCCCAATTTCTGTGAATAGCAAAGGAAAAGTCAGAGACAATGGCCAGATTGTGTTTATTTTCATGGATTGTTTTTCCAACTCAAACTGTCTGCTGCGTTCCAAAAGAGTGTAACTTGCTAGAAATATTTCCATAAAACGAAAGTATCAAATGCAAAAATAGTGGCACCCAGTGGTCAAGACATACCTTATTTTTATGCTCAAAACAGCAAATTATTTTTTCTGGGAAATGCTGTACTTCTTTCTGCTGGAATATAGTATGTCCTGTTTCAATGAAAGGACTAATTGCTACTTTACTAGCATTCTTTGACGTAGGCTTTGTTTTCTCATGTTCAATAAGTTTCACATTGATGTTGGGATACTCTGTTTCTGTGAGCAAAGTGGGTTTGAGTAATCAATACAAGTTGTTGATTGTCTGTAAGGTAATTAATTCCTTGGAGGACACATCTGAAGAGGTTGTATACAAAGATAAATCCAAAATTTCTTCTATTCAAAATTCACATTTTCTTTTCCCTAGGTTAAACATGATTTTTCGAAATTTAGAAAGAGAAATCAAATGATTCAGTGGTTTACAATGATGGTGTGGCTTCCCTTCAGTTTAGTACAGTTTCTTACATAGCTGTTGTACAGTACTTTCTTTACCTTACCAATGCATATTGTATATATGCGTATAACGCATATCTATACATGTGAAAGCCTCACCAAAGTCTTGTGATTCTTTTGGTCAAAATTGGTAACACACCTTAAGCTGCTTATCAGCTCCGGGTGAAGATAAGCACCAGTTCTCCAGTGTCTTCCAAATCAGCTTTTGTATAACCAGATATGTGCTTTCACCATTCACTGCAAAAGCATAATGGAGCAGGTGAATGTAGAGGCCTTAAAGCCATCCATCAACAATAGCTGCTGAAAACAGCTCACCTGTAGGTGAAATACAGGCATCAAACCCCAAGACTATCAGAAGGACAGGATCAAACAAATAAAAAAGAAAATAGCATCTCTTTTTTTTCTTTAAAAAAATAATTGTCATGTGCTACATATAGTAACAACTACCAATATTTTGGTAGCATCTATTATCTTACAACATTATCATTATAACTAATATTATGTAAAAAAGTCAGCAATCAAAATATTTGTGGGAATATTTGGATCCACAAAAAGTGTTGTCATTCGAATATTTATGCTGTTTTTTTCCAAACACAACTAGGATTTATCCAAACTGGCAGGAATTGTACCTGTCATTTCTTTAAGTAAAAATGCTATAGCAGGTACAGGTGTTGTCTTCTCCACTACAATGAAACGGTGCTATATTTTTGTCACATCTTGCCTTTAGGAAAAATCTCTTCCTCTTTCATCAGCACAGCAACTAATGTTAAGTTCAAAACTAACAGTATTTAAAAGACTTCTAGAAAATATTCTGAATCATACTGAATCAGGGAAAAACCCAGAAAAACCAAAAAATTAGAAATAATTTTTTCTATTCAAAATTTAGAAGTATTTTATGAAGGTTTGCACATACCCTCAGATGTCATGTATGCCTTACAGTATTAAATTTTTTGTAAATTGTACAAATATGAAAAAAATAAGCATTCTAGGGGATTGTTTGAACTAAAATAATGGTGAACTTAATTATTTGTATTTAAATTTTACTACCAATATTACGTAGCTAATTATTTTTTATTACACTCTACTGTTGATCAGTTTGCTAACAAATAAGCTTAACAGTTCCTATTAGTCAGAGTAAGTCATATATCTCAAATAAAAAGAAACAAAATAACTTAATTCAACTGAAATTACAGTGAAAAATACATGAAAACTGAAGGTATTTTATATGAGATATAATTAAGAGACCTGCAAATAAGGTAGAAAGAAAAAGAATTGTTTTGTGTTCAGATTTGATTTACAAAGCAATAAAAAGAGATTAATTTTACATGGATTCACTTTTAACTTCATCAGAAGACATCAGCACCACTACAGCTGGCTCATGAAGGCCAAGTACTTGTAGAATAGAAAGAAATTTTCTACCTAGTGTTTTTCTGCTAAAATCTTCTGACTCATGAGGGCAAAAACTGGCTTCTTATCCTGTTAAATATCATAGAAAGAATAATTTTGCAACAAGTATAAATAACTACAAATGCCTCTTAAATCCTTATTCAGCTCCACTTGAAGACACACTGTATTTTTCCAGCAGAGCTGTCTGCCCTTGAGACTTTGAGCCAGCTCTAGATTAGCTTCTTTCCCAATTCTTTTCCCTTTCCTCACATGTCAGTGAACAAAGGACCTCTCTTTTTGTTTTGAGCACCTTCCTTTGCAGATTTACCTCTTTAAATTACATTATTTTATTGCCCACTAACATAATTTATAAGCCTCTAGGAGAACCTGGACTGTATTTGGTTTTGAATTTTGGATTTCCTTAGTACACAAAATGGAAAGAAATATTTTTTCTTAAGTAATGATCGAAAGTGATGACCAATACCCAAGTATTCTCATCTTTTTTTCTGCAGTGAACCTGGATGCCATTTCACTACATTATTTTCTGTGTTTGAGTAGAAAGTTACTCTTGAGACCACTTCACTGAAATTAACACCAAAAACTAAATATAGCAGGCATTTGGAAGTCCTGTACAACTCAAGCAGATGAGCATCTGAAGAAAGAAATAACACAAATTAAAGCTGAAAAATATATTTACCCTGTTTTCAATGAGCTGAACTACTTATAGTTCTTGAAAGAAGGTAATGGCATCTGAACGTGCACAAGAAGTTTGTTGTGTCCATCACAGAGCACAGTCTACTAGAACATGAGTTCACTGGTTAATTCCAGAATAAGGTTGCTACTTATTAGAACAACTGGGGGGTTTTTTGTTGCTGTTTTGGGGTTTTGTTTTGTTTTGTTTTGTTTTGTTTTTAATTTTTAATTTCTGCAGAACAAAAGACAGATTTTTTGGGAAAAAAGATCTAAAGAAATAAATTCTTTTTTTATAAAGAAGTTGTGATCAAATCTAATACACTTGAGAAAATAATACGCGCTTTTTTAGCACTTGCTAATGTCAGAAATCGTGCTATTGAAATAACATGAATTATTGATCATAACATAGAATTTCCATTTCAGAGGTCTTTGTCCTCTTGGTTTTCAGAGTTGGAGGAAAAAATGTTAAGGGATGGAGTAGCATTTTGTGAGATAGCTTTTCCTGGAACATGTCATATTAGAGTTCAGATTCTTGACCAAATAACAGAACCTGCCACAGTCTTTCTTGCTTAGCTGGGAAGTAAGTGATAATATTTTTTTTAATTAATAAAAAAAGAAATTGAATATGATGAGGATGGATTGCATCAAATACGTACTGCACTGTTCTGAGAATCTGAGTTCAAGCAAAGTTCAGAGGCTTACTGCTTCACTGAAGAAAAACATGGGCATGGAATCAAGCTTGCATTAGCAGAACCGTATCAGAGGTATCTTCTGGCTCCTAAACTTATGTGATTTAATATATGTATCATACTAAAAACATGGGCAGTGGATATGAGTTCTACATCTTGCTGAGTGCATTCCACTCCTCCACAGTAATTTAAGACAAGTGAAGATAATTCTAAGAAAGATTTTCAGGCCAGAATGTGTACAGGAATGAAGATAAAAAATCTTTTGTGCATAATATAGACAGTAGCTTCAGATTAATGTAATTAAAATCCACACTAGATGCTAAACTCAACTGAGTATGTCTATGTATTAAGTACATTTTAGAAAATGTTTAGAGAAAACTCAATATTGTTTAGACTAGTATATTTAAATGTTGTTTTGAGGTTGTTTTTTAAAGTACTGTTAATAAGCGATAAAACATTCTTTTTTTAAAGTCTTACCTCACTTTGGAGAATTACCCTCCAATCTCTCAAGGTTCTAACAGTACAAAGAGCTATTCAGGGCCTTGGGATGATCTGAGAACCACCTATAAATCTGTGACTGAGATGTTGTTGCAGATAAACTGCCATATATTCAATACTTACAGTCATAATTACTCTCTTCCCTTGTGTCCCATAAAATAAAAAAATACACATATTCAGCAGATTTTGAAAGTACCACAAAGCTTTTCTACTTTACACTTCCATAACATTTAAAATCTTCTCAATTTCCTCATGAGTTACAACTGATGAATCCAAATTTCCTTCTGTAGCTTTAGGGAGGGAAAATCAAAAGCCTGTCCTAATGGTGTAGAATTGCCCTTCACTAAAGCAGGCAATCATCATCTGTGCTAATTAATGAACATTCATCTCGTTCTGAGCTGCCAGAGGGATTTTTTTTTTAGAGGACAAAAACAACAAAACCAAACAAACAGAACCCCCCAAACCCAATTTATTCCAGTCTCTTTATCCTCTCTTCTGGCTGCCTCTTCTCAGACACAGTCAGCAGTCTCTGATTCAATTTCTTTTATTGTCCCGTGAATATATATTGATGATGGCTCTAAGTGAAGCCTTTAAGATGAAGGTGAGCCACAGTTTCTATCTCTATTCAGTGTGTCAAAAAGGCTGCTAGCAAGATTAAGTCAAGCAGATAAGAAGTATTAGGAAGAAACTGAATGAAATCTGTTGGTGAAAACTGTCAGTAGGTAACAAGGAATGGTAGTGGACTGAGAGAAGAAAGAAATCAGGAACTCAAGGAGCCTGAAAGAAAAAGGGTATTTTGGTCTGATACAGTAAAGCAAGTGGGAGGATTCTGTTGAACTTTCATCATGAGTCCTGGAAAAATTTCCAATGACAGATATATTCCAGACAATATGAGATAGGTTCAAGTTTCCCCACAATGTAGACATAGTTATTAACCATGAAAAATTATTCAATTAATTTTTCTTAAAGCATTCATCTGTCAGTTGTGTCCAAGTTTATGCCATAAGAACATACACATGTATTTAACACTTAAGGCCTATTGTTACACTTTTTAGTAAATTTTTCTTTAAAGGTGACACCTTGAAGTGTTTTATATGGGTAAAGTTCTAGAGTTCTAATCATGTAAGGTCAGACTAGAGTCTGTCCAAATGACTAGAATGAGTTAGACTTAGAAAAGAATTTTGATAAGAAAAAGAATAAGGTGAGTTAAAAATATAATGTTGACTTTTTTTATCTGCAATTTTATTTCAATTTTTGGTTTCAAAATCGTTATTTTGTTTCAGAGTCAATCTGATTCTCAAAAGATGAAAAAAAAAGTATTTTAAGAAATTTTGTGGTTCATCTTTTATTCTTTTTTTAGTTTTGAAAAATAAAATGAAGAGAAAAATGTGCTATGAGCAAAGGAATAAATTAAATCTTATTTTCTAGGCATCTCTGTCTCTCAACATAACTTCAACAGTCAGCTTGACATTTTTTCTTGTCTTTAACTATTCTACAGTAATTTCTCTGATTCTTTCCATTACAGCTCCATTAACCCCACTTGCAAATCCCAAAGTTACCTTCTGTATCATCCGATCATCATCTGGGAAAGAGGTAGGGTATACCGTTGTTGCTTTTTGGGAACTTAGACTACATTTTTCTCAAATAATAGAGTTCATCTTCTGTACCCATCTAAATATTTTTGTATGAAAAGGAATGGAATATTCATGACACTGGAACCTTTAATGTACCTTTTGTTGAGGACTGAGTAAAAGTTTCAAAACTTATTAAGGTAGGAGGGATGGAAAAACAGACTCTAACTACCAAAAAACTCACCTTCAAATTATCTCTTCCCCACAAATGGAATATTATGCTAAATAATATTAACTCTTTAGTTTTAATTAAAAACTTTTTTCTCCAAAATTATTGTGTTCCTGAGAGAAGAAAACACATGGACTTCAAAACTACATTTGGGACAAAACACTTTCAAAATTGATAGTTGTTTGAAAATCACTTGTTATGAAACCTTTGTATTTAAGAAAAAAATATAAAATATAAATAGTCATTAATACATTTAGGGGGAAAAAAGAAAAATAACATTTGCAAAAGAACTTGCATGGCTCTCATTTTTATTCACATTGTCTTTCCTCAGTGGAGAGAATCACTGAGAGTATATGAGGGCCTTCAATTTAAACTGGTTTATTCTTGTTTTTCTCTTGCAGGCTGGGTCAATATATTTATGCTTGAGAACTGCGTTCTTCCATTTGGGGACAAGTTATTCATTTTGTGGTAAAACCATCTGGCCATCCATCATTATGTCAGCCATTTGGCTTTACTCAGCTGGTGACTATTTTCTTGCCTTGTTCAGGAGAGTGAGTTGACCTGTTCTAGTAAGGTTTTGAGGGAATCCATCAGCTGTTTTCTTTCTTATATTATTAATGACTTCTATAAGATTTTTTTTTTACTGAAGAGCTGAGTCTTCACCTACTAAATAACCATACATTCATGGGGTTTGCTGCATATAAGTATGAATTTTGCTTATTTTTCTGTGTTTAGGATTTCTTTTTACTATCCATTCATAATCTTTTTTGTGACAGTGACAAAAAATATGCTCTTATTCTTCTTATTAAGTGGAATTTTTTTTTATTATTTTCGTTTACTGAGTCAAATAAAGTAAGCTCTCTCTTCGTGCTAATTTACTATTTTTTCTTGCTCTAAGTAAACAAAAAGATTTACAGATTTGACAAATTTGTTACAGAATTGTCTCATTACTTGGTGCTACTGAGGGGAAATACTATCAAAAATTCTTTCAGTAAATTCTACCTTTTCAAAATTATTTTTTGAAACACATATTCTAGGCTGATTCAGTATTTAGCAGATTTATGTTGTCACACTTCTCTACCTTTCTATCTATTTTCAGTTCATGGTACAAATGAAAAAAAAAATGAGATCATATAATTATACCTCCAAAAAGGCCAATATTTTCAGTCTGGAGGAATGAAATTTCCCTTTGGTTTTAATTCATATATTATTTATTATTTTCTATCTCAGAATTTGGCTTCTAGCTCTCATCTTTAAACCAACTCGAAAGTTGTATGTGAAATTCCATGCAAATCATTAAGATTTTCCTCTATAAAAATAAAAATATTAAGCTTACAGTTTTTGTTTGGGGGAGAGAAATTATATTATTATGGCATAAGTTGATAATTTCAGCATTGTTGATGCTGAAATGGAAATTTCTGCCTAACTTAGTTCCAAGCAAGGGAAGTAGTTATAGGGTGGGAGTTTAACTTTAGACAAAATTTTATGTCTGAATTTCACTTACATTTTCCATAATGCCTCTCACTACTTGAGCAGTTTTAAATACTCCAGACTTGTAAGGAATGTAACATCACCGTTTTGTAACTCTAACCTGTTTTCCATCCACACTGTGCATCAGCTACTAATGAAAATCGATACTGAAACTTGGCATATATTGCATGTTTTGCCAGTTCTTTTCCACATAGTTTTACCGGAAGTAAATTTTACATATGAAGAAGAGATTAAATTTATCTCACAGCAGTTAAAAATTTGGGAAGGTCAGAAGAAAAAGTGGAGGAAAACATGGTGACCTTCGTTATGTAATCATGCTGCATGTGCATGGTATCTAGATCTTCAGTGCATATCAAAATGCTTTCTAATAAGAAAACATGAGCCTTGATAATTATAACAATTTTTATAATTGATAATTAGGCTATCCATAGGCTGAGGAAAAGCCAGTTATTCTTGCTTCTTGTTTTAACTGTCATACCTTATTTTCTCGCTCTCTGTCTTGGCAGTATTTTGCTGGCAGACCAAACACAGATTATTTGTCCTTTTTTGTCCTCAGCTTTCAACCTCTGTATTGTCTCTCATTCAGGACTAGGTTGCTTGCCTCTGTGTGTTTCTATTAGGATTCCAGCATCACTATGGAGTAAAGATTTTCATCCTATATCTTTGGACTTTTGCTCTTGATGTTCCTTTATAGACGAGAGAATTTTCTAAAAAGACATCAAGCCACCTGATTATTATTGAGACCCTCCAGAGAACTGCTCCAGCAGTTGGTGTGCTAAGACAATGGTCTGTCAGCGAGACTGGTGTTATTAATTTGTGCCATCTCATGATAATCACCTGAGCAGCACACTTTGACAAGCAAATTTCATGGATCAGTAATTGAGTTTTTTTAAATGTTTGCTTTGTACAACAGTTAATTTAATGGAACTTCCAAGTCCATATACAGAATACTATGATACAGATATATGAGAGATAACAGTTACTTTAGAATCAGTAAGGAAATATCCAGTCAATATTAAAGTTGCTAAATCTCTGACCTAATTTAAAACTTCTAAGTGGCAGTGGTTTATCTTAGTAAATCTCAGACTTAAGGTCTAACAGTCACAAATTTTTGTTCTGAGCTGGTATGATTTTTATTTTTTTTAATTGTTGCAGGACTTAATGACAACCATCAAATGTTTTTAAAGCCTGACTCAAAGCCTTCTCTGCTGTCAATAGCATCTTCATTTTTGTAAAGGAAAAATTTTTCATTTGTTTTGTGTCTTTCTCTAATAAGTGCTTTGGGCTAATGTTCATGAGACTTTTATTTAGTATTTGCCTAAGCAATTTTGCTGGGTTTATAACTACACTTAGGAGCTTCTGCATGGTGACAGGAAATGTAACTTCACATTTAGCTTCAAAAACAAAATTAAGAACTTTTACAGTCTGATCACATTCTGGAATCTTGTGTAAATTTAATTTCCATTAATGAAATATTCAAAAAAGCATGGAAAACATCACTGTTGCTATGCATGATACTGTACAGAATTCTGGTAAACTCAAAACTCTTAAAAATCTCAGGGTTCATCCAATTCTGTGAATAATATTTCATTTCATAGCCGTCAGCTTCATTTACGAATATGTTCACCTTCCTAGCCCAACTGGAATATAAATGTTAGCAAGCCACTCCAAACGAGTCAAACCATGGACATTACTTAATGCGTAGGAATGAGATTGATTGTTATTAGCTGTGAATTCATCACTAGCTTTGTGTCTGCCTGCACAAATCACTTCACTTCCTGACATCTCTACATGACACTGGGAAAAAAATTAATTGAAATTTAACAAATTTAACAGAAGGTACATGGACATCAAGGCAAAGATGTCACCTATTATGCTATGAAGCTGTTCTCTTTCTCTCTTCCTCCAAAAGATATTGTGCATTCCCTGAAAAAAAAAAAAAAATCAGAAGATGTTGTCAACTCTCAGTTCTGGAAATTTTAATCTCAAATTAATGATAAAGATCATCTTAATAAGGGGAAATTTACCCCTGAAGCAAAGGGGAGATTTGAGCCTGCCTTTCTCATGTCTTGAATGGATTTTCAGACAGGAAAAGGGCTCATTCCTCCAGCTGGTATGTGAATATTGCTTTTGCTTTTCCCTGTCTGTCTTGACAAGACTTTAAAAACATAATGTCTCAAAAATGCCAATACAGTTTGTTGAGTAAATGCCAAAGTTTTATATTTCTCTAACATAAATATTTGGATTCAGACAAAAGTAATTACAAAGTCAATCAAAATTATAACTATCCTGCCAGAGGTGAGTTGCTAAATTCCATTTGTGACTTTCATGTTTTTAGCAGCTTTTATAAAAATTTATTTCGAAACCTGGATGAAGTCCCTAGTCATATAGAAACTGGTTTTATGATTGTTGTTCGTCTCATCATTAGTTAATGAAGTTTCAATTTGATTCCTAAACATCTAGGCATACTGTTTTCTCTTTGTTAAGTGCCTCAAAAATTCACGATCTGTAGACTGCATAAGACTTGTGGAGATGTATTTATCACTAAAGAGTTTATTCTCTATTTTTTTTTTTTAAATAATTTTGTTAGTGCATCTGGATAAGTTTTTTGAAAAACATCTGTGTTTACAGTTTTATTGTTTTTCACTTGACTCAAACTAGTATGTATCTATATGAATAGGTATGTCTTTATGCGTTATGCATAAGCCTCAGAGAACAATGCATAATGCATAAGAACAAACACATTGAGTCCCATTCACTCCTTACTGTAGAAAACTTATCTTTAAACCATATCATTAAAGTTTTGGTAATGTTTCTTTCACATTGGAATAATGTTTCTTTCACATTGGAATGAGACACCACTTTGTAGGGAATTTTTTATAATGGCACTTCAGAGAAGCTTTGGGGCAATTCTGCAGCTGTTCTTATGATTATGTATAAAACTTAATTCTGTTTCTGTAAGAGGCTGTAGTGGAAACCAAAGGATTAATCACTTGTTGTTACAAGAACAATTTCCTGTAATTCTAAGAATCGAACACATCCTCATTGTCATATATTGTAGATAAAGATTACATGCAGATGATGTGCTCTATTCAGAACATGTCCACCTAGATAAAAAGAGAAGGAAAGTTAGCTGATGGTGCTAAACTTAGTTTTAATCAAAACAGAAGACTGTAAGGGAGAGGTAGTCAATATTCTTCTAACTTGCTTTAGCCTTTTTTAATAAGAAGTGTTGGGGTCCCTCCCCTGCCGTGTAGCCCTGGGAGAGGGGCCCTGAGGGCACAGACACGGGGTTTCCTGTCCCTGCTCAGCCTCGTTCCCATTGGTTGGTTTGTGTTCCCTGCGCGGGCAGAAGGACCCTTGGTCCCGTGACTGGAACAGTTCCTCGGCAGAGCTCCGGCCATGCGGCTGGAGAAATAAACATCTCTGAAACAGCTAGCAAGAATCTGTCTGTCCATATATATTTCCTTTCCACGGGACTCCTGGTTTGATATATGCGTGTTGCAGGATCCCCACTGCAACAAATGGTAGAGATTGCGGGCAGAACGATCCCCGATCCCTAAGCGACTGATTTGTGTGAGTAAACCCTGGAAACTTTGGATTCCTCTTCTTGGTTTTGCTTTGCTATTCCATATCTAAACTATGGAGGAACTGTGGGAAGACTCTTGGCTCTCAGAGCCGCATATGGACATTTATCTTAAACTTAAAATGATTCTTGAACAACGATTTGTAAATTTTAGCTTGATTCAAGCTCAAAAAGAACTGAAACACTTCCTGGCATGGTTGTTTAAGAACTTTTTCTATGTTTCTTGGGATTTAATTCTTACCAAGGGCTTTTGGAAAACCGTTTGGACACAGTTAATACTAGAGTCAAAATATATGCCGATGGAAGAATATTTTCGTGAATATTATTTAGTTACCGAGACTGTTGAGCAATGTCAGCTGTGTCCTGGTGAAGGGAAGCGTGGCGCAGGGACCGTGCGGCCCAGGCCACGTGCACCGAGCGCTCTGCGAGCAGCAGCGAGGCAGTTCCCGCGCGCGGGCGGAGCCACGCGAGCCGCAGTGTCGGTGGCGGAGCGGGGAGCGGCGGGACCCGGCGGTGCCTGCCCGGTCCTGTGCAGTGCGTGGTGGAGCGAGCCCCGTGAACGCCCGACCGAGAGGGGCGGCGCGCGGGCGGCGGCTGGCGGCGGTGGCGGCAGAACGGAGCCGTGCCCAGCCGAGACGCGCGCTGGAGCAGGGCGCGGGGGAGTCGTCGCTCGGGGGCCCGGCCGAGACGTGGGTGCAGCGCCCGGCAGCGGCAGCGAAGCTGTGACCAGAGGAGGCGACGCACGGAGAACTGAGCGGCGTGGCCCGGCCCGGCCCGCGCAGCCCCGAACGCGACCCTGGGAAGAGCGCGCAGGCACCAGCAGCCCCGACAATTCCAACACGGGAGCGACCGAAAGAGACAGCAAAGACGCAGCGAGACAGAAAACAGCAGCCACTCGGAAAAAGGAAAAGATCATAGCAACTAAGACCTTAGGGATAGTAAAATGGTATAATGTTAAGCAAAATTATGGTTTTATAACAAGGTATGACAACCAGCAAGACATATTTGTGCATAGAACTGCTATTAAAAAGAATAACCCTGAAAAATGGATCCCAAGCTTGGGAGATGGAGAAGTGGTGGAATTTAATATTGTACTAGGGAGAAAAGGGTTACAAGCATCGCAGGTCACTGGGCCTGATGGTGTTCCTGTAAAAGGCAGTATATATGCAAAAAATCGTAGTCATGTTAGACAGTATCTCCATTGTAATCCCACCTTTCCCTTTTACCCTATGTCCTATTACCCCCAGTGTATTCCCAATCCGTTTTTTCATCCATGGTTTCCCTCACAAAACCATGCTTTTGCCAATTGTTTCCCCAAAAATCCCTTTCCAATGCCGAGTGGGGGGATGAAAAGGGGGAGGGAAGAAGTTAAACCCTCTCCTGCCTCAGTTTCCCCACAAAGCATGCTCAGAGAATTCTGTCTCCCTTCTGTCAGCCCTAAGATGTTCCAGAGAATCTGTTTGGACATTTAAAGACTCAGGAGGGTGGCTTGTTTTGTTTTGAAACTGTTCTTGTTATGTTTATCCAGTTGTTTTCATTCTCCTTTTATTAAAATAAAACGGGTGAGGTGTTGGGGTCCCTCCCCTGCCGTGTAGCCCTGGGAGAGGGGCCCTGAGGGCACAGACACGGGGTTTCCTGCCCCTGCTCAGCCTCGTTCCCATTGGTTGGTTTGTGTTCCCTGCGCAGGCAGAAGGACCCTTGGTCCCGTGACTGGAACAGTTCCTCGGCAGAGCTCCGGCCATGCGGCTGGAGAAATAAACATCTCTGAAACAGCTAGCAAGAATCTGTCTGTCCATATATATTTCCTTTCCACGGGACTCCTGGTTTGATATATGCGTGTTGCAGGATCCCCACTGCAACAAAGAAGTATCTCAAATATTTAAGCTTTAGTGGGATAAATGATGAACAACTGCATATGAAATAGTTGCATTACTATTTTATTTTGCCATTATCTTAATTCTCAATACATTCATAAGTTTCATTAACTGAATATGTGAAAGAAATGACAATAAAATGTGTGACAACTCTGCAATTCAGTGATAGAGCCCATGAAATATTACAATTTAATATTCAAAAATTAATGACAGTGGAATGCACAGTATGCGAGGTTTGAGATTGTAAACTAGGGATGCACATGTAAATTGCCCAGCCACTAAAGCAGGGAAAACAGACAGAAATAATCAGAGTAACCCAGAAACATGCATTGAGAAAGTGGTCACTTTTCATTATTGTCTCTATTGCTGTCACTAAGTGGTTTTAGTTCTGTACTTATATACAGTTTCTTTACAAAAATGTGTGTGTGTATACACACACACACACATATACATATATATATACTAATATACACAAACCTTAAATCAGAATTCATACTTCAGAGATTTGTTGTCTACAATCCAGATCATGCTGCGAACTTGGTATCATAAATCATGTTATCAGTGTGCATTTTCAATTAAGTGAAAAAGAGATTCACCCATATAAAGATATGAGCCTTCATGGAATCCCAGCACAAACAGGCTTGTGGCCCTGATCATAGGCCATCTAAAATGCATTTCTATCTCTTTGCCATGTTTGGTGATTTTGGATCAAAATTATGTGTTTGTACATATGTTCAAGTGCAACAACTGGAAACAAATGGCATATGGCCCTTTAAAGGACACTGTGAGGTCAAATAAATCATCAGACTAGGTTTTACATAACTTGTAACTGAATTATTTGAATCACTTTCATTTATCAAACCTAATGGTAATAAAAATAAATAAGTCTCTACAGAAGGTTGCAATTCAAATGAGGCAGTCTCAGGCCAGAACGACTCAATCTGAAAATGAAAATATATACAGGCTGGAAGTGGTGAAACATATGGAGAGAAAGATCTAATGATGTTTTTAAAAGTCAGAAAGGAACATATAAGAAACTTTTTTTTCTTGAAGCTTGTTCATTTTTTTCTACATGTTTTTTGTTTTATTTATTTATTAAACAGAGTTGTATAAATGTGCTTTTGTTTTTCAAAAAATACAGTTTTGTAATTTTTCACCTCTCTAAATATTATTGGAATGTATTAATCACTTAAGATAAATAGCAAGGCAAATAATGATAGTAAAGTAAAATAAAGTAAAATAAAACAAAAGATAAAATCACTTGACTTTCAAACAGTTGACACTGGACTAAAAAGACTGAGGATCTGTGTTTGGTTGACTACCACAAAAGGGATTGGGTGACTTTTCCTTTCTCTGCAACATGCGAAACAGAATGCCTAACTTTTAAGATGAATTTCCCTCATTTTATCATCATGATAAATAAACTTCAGAATCCAGTGAGCAGAGATATCAGTAGATGGGGATGTCCTCAATTTTTTTCTATAGGAAATCATCTTATCATGTGTTTTTTCTTTTTTAGCTGTCACACTTCCGGATTTCGTGCAACCACCTGAGCTACTTAGGGAACTTTAATTTCCAAGACCCGGGCAGCCTGCCTACCTTTTCACACACTTAATAAAATCAGACAGAAAGAATTACAGACTTAAAAGGGGAAAGGGAAAAAACGCTTATGGAAAAAGTAACATAAGGTTTTTATTCTAAAGAGGGTTCACATTTGTTTTCAATATGAAACTTGAATATAGCATGGAAAATTGAAATAGGTTTTTCTGAGGGCTGCACTAACACAAAAAATTAATAGAAAGTGTGATTCAGGATTGTAGGGAATACCTGGCATATAACAATTTAAATATGAATAATTTCTAAGCAATTAGTTCTCTCTAGTTGGTTTAATTTTCTTGGGGTAAAATAATTGCATCTGCATTGTTTACCTGTTTACCTTTTGGTTTTTTTAATTATAGGTGGAGGTATTTTTCATCCCTGTATAAGAGGTAATGCCTCTTCTATTTTATAAACTGCCTGGTTTTAAATGTTATCCAAAGTGCTGAAGTAATCAGTAGTGACAGGAGATAAATGGAATATATGACTTCTTTAGCTTAGGAAAAACAAAAATCTGTGAAATGAGTCTTCCAAAGATTTTGGAATTTTATTTGTTTATTTCCACTTAGATTTGCATGGGTAAGGTACAATAGCACACAGATTTAACTACATGCCAGATGCAAAGTAGAAGCCAACCCCACCCCTCTCCTAAATTATGACACGACAACTTTCATTAGTTCAGTACTTAACATGCAATGACTTTTGCTTTCTCTTGCACTTCTCTCCCCCTCTGGTGTACTGCACACTAAAATGGTTAATCCCTTGCCCGTTAGCTTGATGCTGCATCCGTGCAATTTGCAAACAACTCTCCCCTACCCTCAAGCTTTGGCATTTGGTTCTCAAGACTTCCTTGGAAATGCTTAAAGTATTTTCAATACCTATGATGAATAATATAAGCAGTGTCTCAGTCTCAAATGATATAACTGAGAAATTAGACATAAAGATTAGGATTCTTTTAGCAAGCATTATAGTTACATTGCAACCCAGATGTCTTATGTCCATGGAAGCCAACTCCAAATATCATGGAATGAGTAGAAATATAGACTGTTTAACTGCACGTCACAAATTAAAAATTAGCTTTTAACATCTTGTTTCCTTCTGTTCTCAAAAAGACTGCTTCTACTTTAACTCAGCTTCACACTATTTTCTAGTGAAGTAAATTTGGGCTTTTTTGGAGGTTCTTGATGTTGAGTATGAAGATACATTCAGTTCTACTGAAAAGACAAGTCTTCATCACAGGGAATTGCTCCTGTTGCTACTGGAAACTCCTATATTCTTCAGTTCTGTCTCAAAAGACTTTCATATCTGGATCTATGGTAGGGAATAACAAACCTTTATGATACACACACACACACATATATACCAACTTGTTATGAAATATCAAGGATGAAGCATCAAAACACTGTCACTGAACTGATGCACTGAAGATGACCATTTCAGATCTCTTAGCAATTTGAAAACTGTTTGTCTGGAAATGAGAAAGACTGGTCCTCTACATTCTTGGACTTTGACTACTTATGGAACTTAAAATCAATAGAAGGCTTACAGGGATAAAAAAAACGTAGTAAGTCCCCATTAATCTGTAAAATTTAAAGTAATCAGTATCATCAATAATAATGAAGGAAAGTCCTGATCATTTTATATTTGAGGCTGTCAGAACAAGATTTCTCCCTATCACAAAGTAGAATTGAAAATATGCTTGCAAAAGCATTAATTAATAATCATGACAGCTAGTAAGCCACTTTTTCTAAATATTTTAAATTTATCCTCTTTTTCTGTTTCTGAATTAGCTAATAGCATACAATGATTTTTCAAATATATTTTCTATTTAAACATTTTAATATTAAATTATGAGCATAACAGTTTGTCTGTAGTTTGTCTGCAAGAAATTTATGGAACCATTTTTGAATAGATGCTTTTTAGTTTCAATATTTTCATTTTTATATCTACTGTCTGGATTTCTCTGTCCATTTCTCCTCTCAATAAGTATATATATATTTGCTATTTTTAGTCCTCTATGTATTGTTTTTGCCTGGATGATATTCACCATTTCTCCCACTCTGTAATCAGGCACAGGTGTTTTTAATGTATCAGCCATATAATATGTTGGAGAACTAACCCAAAGTTGCAGATTTAATAACATTTAAGCCTCTCTCTCTATATATAAAAGAATCAGAGAAAGTGTATTCTTGTTGAAAGATTGTTGAAAAAACACTTACTTAGAGACAAATATAAATTACTAGCAGAAATGTGTCTCTAATCATGTACATATGATCAGGGTGGCATCACTTCAGAGATCTCTGCAGCGTGCTCTATTATGCTGCATAGGCAGAATTATCCAAGTAGGCACTGTCCCATGATAGGAACATGGAGAACTTCTTTGGATCCTGTAATGAAGAGCAACATTGACTTTATAGCTACCTACCTGCTCTGTCTTAGCAGCTTATATAAAACTTGTTTGGCTTTTCATAGGGGTGCCTTCCTTGTTAGTCAAGTTGGCAGAATTTATCTTTAAATCAGTGGTGTTCACTGAGAAATAAAACTTAATCCTGTGGCATTAAAGTAAATGGTAACCTTTTCTTTAGACATAGGACCATGTTAATTCTATTTTGCTTTGAATACAATTTTTTTTTCACATTCACAACAGCTTAAAAGTATTAGATATATTCTTTTCTTTAAGTAGGCAATTCTTAAAACAAAGCAAAAAAATTATGTCCTCTCTTCAGAATTTAAACTTCAATCAGGCATTTCCATCCATTTTTCTCTTTCAAGAGGAAAGTTGGCTGGAAACTCTGGGACGATGACAGGTCCTTGAGAGTAAGCCAGTGAGTTATGGTGACAAGAACCAATCTTAAGTGCTTTAATGGTGGATCATCCAACGGAAGGGAAGATTAGGGCAGTAGTCTCTAGTGGGTACTTCAATTCACATCTGACCTACTGGATGCTGGTAAATGCAGGTTATCATTGTTTAGAAGGTTGGACAAACCCTCTCCAAACAACTGAAGTACTATTAGTGGGATATGATGTTAGGAGTCAGAAATTATCTGCTCTTTGAAGAGGTGAAACCTTTACCTCTTTTTGTGTTGCTTTTTCTTACCTTTCTTTTTAAGCAGTTTTAAATGTGGATTACATACTTATTGCACCAATATTGCAATGAGAGAATCCAGCTGAAAAATGTTGCAGAAAGATTTACTTATTGCACCAATATTGCAACGAAAGAAACCAGCTGAAAAATGTTGCAAAAAGATTGCAAAGCTGCAGTTTGAAACATAATCTCAAACATTTAGACAAATAAATGAATAAAATAGCCAGCTGTATGTCAGCAGCTTAAAGCCTTGGCAGAATAATGAAATGCTCAGCTGAGGAGATGTATGGGTATTAGTTACGTAAATCTTTCTGTTGTGTCCCTCCCTACATCTGGCTATATCAGAATCCTCCTCATTTACTTCACTTCTACACTGCTATTTAGCATGGATTTTGGTCCCTTTGCACAAGACCAGAAGGACCATTGCTCCAAGAGTAGAATTAAGTAAACAAGAGGAAAGATTTCACTGTATTGCCTAGTATGATTGTTGCAAGCTGTTTTCTAAACACACTGAAGAACAATGCAGCAGTAACATCCCCTGTAGTGCTGTCTTCTACACGTTCTGATGGAATATTGGCTATGCAAATTACACTTCTCCAAAAATTACAGCTTTTTCTAAACATCACTCCCACCTAATAGACCTGATATTAATATTATAAATTTAGATTACAACAATGACAGCTCAATAAATTTATCTCCAGACTATGCACAAAACAGAGCTCACTCATGGCTGCAGTGCAGATATCATGTCTGCAATCATAGTAGCAGAAGTACACACTGCTACTGACTGATCTGCCAAGGAACTTTGATAGGTAGTAGTCTGTGGTGACAGCCTGTCACATTTGGTCTAGGAAGTCAATATCCACAGCGTAGTCACAACAGAGTTAAATAAAATAGATTGGTTAGACATATAAATTATAAAATGAAATGTCAAAATAAATCAATGCTCACCAAAGTTATCTGTTTCACTGTGGTTTTGTTCAGTAGCTGCAACACAGATCTCCCCAAACAATTAAAGGAAACTCCAGGAAGCCTGTGCACTGATCCCTTAAGCAAAGCAGTTTCAGGAAACAAAATCTGGCACAAAAATTTTCCTATGAGTTGCTGTCCCTTCAAATGATGCCATCACTGAATGCATGCCAAGTTGTTAGTGAAACTGGTGTGTAGGACACTCAGGGTACACTGGAAACCTGTGAATTATGTCATCCAACCTGGTTCTGGTTGGACTTTCGTCCAGAAAGGATATCTGGTTTGATTCCTTCTATCAAAACACAATAGATTAGAAAATAGTTTACGGAAAGTCAGGGTAATTGAGTGTTTCAATTTAAAATTCACAGCTGTGCAGCTCTTTCTTTTATGCATGAACAGAAAATCCGAGTGTGTAAAAAGTTTGGACCAGAGTTGTCAGGAGTATGTTACCTTATCATTTCTTTAGTGGATGGCAATGTAGAATGTCTCTGGAAGACAGAGGAGGTCTAGGTGGTGCTTTCCAAATCTATCTTCTATTTTCAGTTAAAAACTTAAAATCAAAACACTTTGTTAAACCCTGTTCTCTTATCCAAATCAAGAAATTTGAGCTGTCATAGCTGTTTTGGGAATTTTGAATATTTGATTCCAAAGATTCTCATTAAACTGGCTAAAATATATTCTGTAGAAAATGTTAACATTTCTCAGAACAGTTAAGAAAGTTGATTATAAACTCAGTTTCATAGACTGAGATAGTTCTGGCAGATAATTTCAAACACTCCAGGACTTTAGCCCTGTGATGAAACTGTATCTATTCTTGTGGATCGTGCAAACTGGACTGGGTTGCTCAGAAGGCTGTTGAGATGCAGAGTAATCTTCAAGCACAGATTCTTAAATATGTTGCAGAATAAAATTGTTGCATATTAAAGTTATATATGTTACGAATTTAAAGAGTATACACTGTTAGGAAGAAAAAAAAAGTGGGTTTTTGGGGTTTTTTTCCGTATTTTTTTTTTGGGACAAAGATATTTCCAGCATAGTGCAATCATAATCTTCTTCACCTCTGACCTTCAAGATGTAATTCCTCATACAACAGCTCTAAACCCATTGCTCCGACAGCTGAGAGACTAAGCTATAAATGACTGTATTTAGAGCTGTGCTCAGTCTTCCTACGTGCTGCTGGGATATAGACTAGCAAAGCATTTTTCCATACAGTTCCCTCTTTCTGGTAGTCCTATTTACTCTGCTAGGTTCTAGCTGTGTCTGAACTTGTTTAAATACCACTCCTATGATACCAGTACACACAGCAAGCCTTTCCTTGGAAAAGGCTTAAAGTGCTGCAGAAATTCCGTCTTTAGGCAGGCCTGAATCCGGTGTCCCTTTGACTGGAAGCCCTTTACAGGGGTCAAAAGTATGCTAATCTGTCCTAGAAATCAAAGCCTTAAAGTATATTTGTAAGAAAATGAAATATTTTTGACAGATAAATCTGTGGAAATGCAATCCCACTATTCCAGACAGCCATGGTGCGGGGATTCCAAGCTGTCCAAGACACTATTTCATAAGTGTGCAATAGAGGTTTGTGCTCTGTATCCTGTATAATAGCTATGAAATGCAGCTCCTGCTTTGAACTTACTCAGACAAAGGCAGCCTGGACAACACTGATAATGTGTAGCACATGTTAACTCCTACATCCAACATATTTTTTCTGGAGTGGGGTGTGGCACTTTTATCTTTCTCCCCTTCACCTCTTTTTTTCTGAACTCCCCAGTTGCAGTGTTTATAGGAAATCAGTTAACGAGTGAATATCTCTAAAAAAAATTACTGCATTAGGTAATATTCAAGCTAAATAACAGCTATACTTCGGTAGATACACTCCATTCTGAGACAAACAAATGTGCTAAATAATGTGCTCCAAAGTGACAACTAGCCTAGGAAATATATTTTCTATATTACTCCCTTGTGAAGTCTTTTTTTTTTTTTAATAAATGACCAAAACAAATATATTTGTGTGTCTGAATGTGTATACACATATATATTTTTATAAATCTGTCTATCAGAGTTCTCATATGTGTTCCTTGCTGTGTAATAGACACTATAAAATCCCACATCTCCTTGGAGAGAGAGTTGAATGCATGGTGAGCGTGCAGAGACTGGCAGTGTTTTATGGAACCTGGCAAATGTAGGTGTAATAGCAATAGATGTGTCAACATCCAAATGTCAACATCCAAAATTTTTTGGCCAGACATTATATCTTTTATAAGCTGGAGATAGTTATTACTCTTTAAAAAGAGCGCCCAGTGATTATTAACAGATGCATTATATTTATACATGTTTATTTACCTAGTCTTATAGACATGAATGACATTATTTGTAAATAAATCAATAGTACAAAGAAGTTATATTAAATATTGAAAAAGGGACAGAAAAGACAGAGACAATATCTCTTACATGAAATGATCTTCCTATGAAATAAAATACTTCTTACAGCTGTTTGTATTCGTATCATAGCTGCACTCCCTCTTCCACAACAGTCTGTAGAGAGATTGAGCCAGTGACATCATTGTCTTATTACAGGCACTGATTCTGGGCTGAAGTTTGTCATCCTGTCAACAGCAAGTGTGACCATTTGTGTGGCAAGGACATGTTAGGACACCTGGGACACATTTGTATATACAGCCTTTTCCTGCCGGCTGCCTGCCGGCTGCCTAAACTTAATCCCACCCACATTCCGCTCTAAAGACCACAGTTGGAGAAGGACAAGAGAAAGAAGGGGAAGAACATGGGGGTGGGGATAAGAGGGAAAAGTGTTGATAAGAGATTACAATGACCGGAATGTATAAACTGGAGGTGGGGGATTGGAGAAACTGTTTAAGAGAAGTTAAGACATGATGTATGGGACAATCCTGATTTTGCTTATGATTACCTCTGTTATATTTTAATAATTAAAATATTATAAAATATTATGTGTTCTTTATCTCTGTGTTGCTACGTCATTGTATATACATACATGTATGTGTCTACATTTACATAGACCAGAAAAGAGTTAAATTTTTTTCCAGAATAGGCCATGTACTTACAACTCTATGCATTATGTTCAAATGCTTTGGGAAAATAAGGATAGTAATTGTCATTCCTTGTTTTCAATAATTTGTACATATGCACTGTACATTTCACTCCTTGTTCATATTGAAAACTGTAACATAATATTTGACTTTCAGTTTTCAAGAACTGTCAGAAGTTTAGACTGATCTCTTTTAAAAAAATATCTCCAGCAGTACTGTCCCTTCAAAATCACACATTGTAATACCAGCTTCAGGATTCATGATACCAATAACATTACTAATTCTTTCAGATTCATAGTCTTCCTATAAGTTCCTCAATTCAAACTGACACTTTAGCCTGTGAATTCTAGTACAACTAATGCAGGAAAACAATGTGGTCTGTGCTATAGTGGGATATCACAAATCAGTCGATGGCAATCTACCCTAATAGTAAAGAGGACAAAAAAGGAAGCAAAGACCTTGCATAAAAGTGTGACAAGATTTGGAATAAATAATGTAGTGATGTTTAGAAATGGAGAACATTAGAGAAAAATGTGCAGTAATTCTTTTTATTTATGAATAAGCCACTCATGTAAAATCTACACCCTGTGGAGTAGCTGTAGGTGCCTAATTGACTGCCTGTAAGCAAACCATTACAACTCTATTACTCCATCAGCTGCAGGGAGTACACAGTGGGAGAAAAACAACTTCTAAGTAAAGTTTTCACACCCCTGCCTTGTGGTGAACTCCTCAGCTGGTTTTCACATTCTAAATCCAGAGCATGTTTCTTCTCACAAACTCCCTATCTGTGTAGTGCTGGTATACACAGCATGCTCTGCTATGGCAATTGTGCCACATAATTAGAAACAAATTTAGTCCTAGTGTAAGCATGCACACAGTTTCTGACAAAACCACTGCCTTTATTAAGAAAAATGTCACAGTAAGAAAGAAGTTCTGTGACACTTATACAAGTGTGAATGTGTCATCATACAACATCAACAGATCTCCAGCTCTTCTTGTTTGTCTCTCTCTAGAAGTAACCTAAGAGTGATGACTGCAACAAAAGGTGGAAAAAATCTGGAAAGAAATAGGGTGGGAGTGATTAAATATATTATTTAAAGGTATATTTTTCTTGACAATGAATATTTTGCGGATAAAAAATCATATGCATACTAATTTTCTAAGAAATATGGGCACAAGAGCAAAGCTAAAATCCTCTTAGAAGTGTCACTCTGTTCCTTGACATCAAACTTTATACTGCTTCCTTCAGTTTTCCTCAGCTTAGTTACAGTTTCCTAGCTTCAAGCTACAGCAATGGATATATGTAGCACAAGAGAAAACAAAATATGGTTCACTCCCATCTTCTAATCTTATGGATATCTAAAAATATCTCTAAACCTGGCTCAGTGTAAAGACTACTGATAGTTTGTTCAGGAAGTGCAGTGCCCTGTATGGAATGTCCCCCTGTGACCCAAGCAGTATTCCAGAGACCCAGAGGATCACAGTGGAGATGCTCAGGAAACGCAGTGACAGCTGGCTTTTCTGTAAACTTTTTGAAACTTCCTTCTTCTGTTTGGATAAGATATACCAAGAAAAAGGCCAGTTGGAACTCAAAAATGCAAAAATAAAAGTGAGTATGAATATGCATTTATTCACATGCATATAAATTTCTCTCTATATATAGTTTTTTAACAGTTAAAAACTGTCTTAAAAACTCCAGGAAAATTTGGAACTGGCTTCACTTCAAGACTGAGGTAGTTTAAATAAGTTCTTGTTTCATCAAAAGGAGGACATCTACACCACCATCTCTGTAGATTAATAGATTATTGCCCACAAGCTACAAATTTGACCAGACATCAGTAGAGGCACGAAAAAGAACCTCACCAGAAATGGGGTCAGGGTTGATTCTTGTGCTTATTACGTGTCATGTCTTATTAAAACAAGGAACAAGGAGGACATATCTGATAGTCATCAAACATTTATTTTCTTCATGTATCTGCATAGTTAGTATTCAACACCCTTATGATGGCAGCAGAAAATCACAAGTAATTACTGCTTGTGGGAACTCATTTAACAGGGATAGGTCAATTGCTTGCAATCACATATTCTTGCCCTTATTTGTCTCAGCATCTGCTGTATTCTGTCTGCTGGACACTATGCCTATGAGCTGATGGACCTGAGAGGATTGAGGTCTTTGAGATCTGCATACTCGAGAGTTCCGCATGGCAAACCACTCAAGGTACTCTAATTGCACTTAATGACATCGCGTGTCTTCATCTTAGTCTTAAAAAAGTATGCAAAGGAAAAATAAAATTAGAAAAGTTAAAAAGAAGAAAAAATGGCTGAGATTTTATGTGTTGAATGAGGAGGTTCAGCTTTTTGGGAAGTAATTAGACTGGGAAAACCTGGCAGTGGAAAGAATAAGTCGTTTCCTTTGCTGGTAAAGAGGTTTACAAGTATGTCTGCATCTTTTTTACTACCCCAGTATCCATCTAGTTAGCCTTTAAGGATTTACCCTTTGTACTTACATCCTTTTAAAAAGTGATAAAGATATTCATAATAATCTCTATAAGACCATTCTTAAGCCATGGGGAAAGACAGAAATACTTCTACACTTTTTTCATACTCTTTTCTCTCTTATGGGTTTTCTTCTTGTCAACATATTTTTGTGAGATGTCTAAGAAAAATAGAACTATACCATTTACTTGTTTAGAGAGTGACAAACATTAAGAGAATGATGTACAACATCTGAAAGAAAAGCCAACACAAAAACAAACCACAAGCAAAACAAGTAACAAACTCACAAGTAAGTTGTACAGAAACATCTCAAAATTTAACATGCAGAACTTTTGGAGCTCAGGGACTAAAAAATTATGGTGGTTTTCTTTTCCTGAAATTTTCTGCATATCTTGCAATTTTGGGTAAAATCTAAGCTAGTTTAAAACTTTTATCATGTTCCAGAAGACAGAGTAAAAAATAATTTTCTCAAATCAGAATTTTTAGTGCTTCTCTGCTACACCACATTGTTACACAATGTTAGTTAGACACTCAAAAGTTAAAACTACCAAAACTCTTATGCAGAGACAATGTCCAAATACAAGGTAAAATCTGAAACAGCAGTTGAGCACCTACCATACACTCAAACTCTAATTTAAACATATCAAGAAGGGTGATCTAAAAAACTCTGTGTACTCACTTACATGTCTAGGACATCTAAGTTTTCTAACTTGGTGTGTCTCTGCACACACCAAAATATGTCACCTTCTCAGCAGAATGAACTGCACATCCTCCACACCTAGTCCATCTGGGATGCAAAGCAGTGCGTCATGCTCGGTTTGCCAAGTGGCCCGGCTCAGTTGGTGTGCGGCGAGCTCACTGCACGCACAATGACAGCAGCAACGGCAGCACATTGCAGAGCTCCCACAGCCACTTCATTCAAAAATAGGTCAGGAGAAGGCGGCAAGCACTCACATAGCAAGACTGTTATGCAAAGCCTCTTTAGTAATACCACCTCCTCCTCCTCCTCCCTCTTCTCGCTGGCTATCTTCTGAAAGAGAAGCAGGAGAGAGTTGTCTGCTGACACCTCATATGACTTACATATAGAAGCACAGGCAAAGCATTTGCAAATCCTAGTTCCACAGAACCTAATTTGGACTATGGATGAGTGCCTAAATTCAGAAGAGACAAAATTTTAGATGCTTCCTTCCCTGACATTTTCAAATGTGTAGATTAGACATCCGCCATCAAATGTATTGGCTGATAGGAATTATGTTTGAGGATTGTACTGGAAAGTTTAGATGTCCCATGCTGCACCATGAATTTCACTTCTCACGCTTGCATCTAATTTTGAGGCACTGAGTCAGTGAGCAGTCCTCCAGTATTTTCTTAAGATTTGAACCCTTAACCAGATTTTCAAAAGTTCAAGATAAAGTGTATTGAACCTTGACCTATGGATCAGGGTGTGTACAGTGCCTTTCTGTTCTGAATATCTAAAGAAAGGAAGTTAGATCCTAGTGTTGTCAAATGGTCATCAAATAATTTAAAAAATGTAGAAACTGATTATCCACAGTTATTTCAAAGAAGTCTTGGTCAGAAATTAAAGGACATCACTAGCCCCAGTAAAAGCTCTCTTTAGCAGATGAAATATAAAAATAAAGGATCAGTCCTCTTCTATTCTAAACTCTGTGAGAGCTGTCTTCCTCATCAGCTTCATCAGGAACAGAAAAGTCAAAGCACAAATATTTTTGCTCATTTCATTCACAAAGATGACAATGAGCTTGACATCTCTGAACCAGATTTCTCTTTCTCAAAGCTATCAGCAAATGCAGTAAAGGATGAAGTGGTAAGACAAACCAACAGTCATTTTATTTGTACAGGTAGTTCAGAAAGCAACAGTTACATATGACTAGAAAAAATTAAATCCATAGTTAATATAATTTTCCTGATATCTAAGTCAATGTCTGCTTTCTCTCACTTCCTTATAACCCTACAGGCTTGCACTCATCTTGCAATTTTTATTGTAGACTAACTTGGACTGTCAGTCATGCAGATGTCCAAACCTGTGCTCTCTGGAATACTGTTTTTGAAATGCAGGCAGTTGCAGTATTGTGACATTTTTGGAATGGGCTGAAATAATTTAATTTCATCCATGAAATTGAGATTCTTCCACCCTTCTCTCTGAGATTTTCCCTGTGAATTATCTGTCAACAAGTACCAAACCAGAATTACTGGGCCATGAAGACACAGGTTCTAGTCCATGCCACTCATCCTACAGAGCTCCCTTTCAAAACACTATGTGCTATTTTCCCATTATAAGTCCTCTTCATAAATAAGATATTCACATTTCCTGAATCAAAACTCTTAATAAAGATTGGTTCACAGCACCCACGGGTTTGTTGCTTTGTGTTGAGGGTGCTGGAACAGTGAGGTGGGATAACTACCCATATGGTCACTGAGGGAGAAGTTAAATCCAACACAAAGTATCCTTTTATGACCATCAGACTAAACTTTCCTGCTCCTAAAGCTGTCCTGCATTTCCAAGATCTATCCTTGTAATATTCAAGGGGACAAACTAAACAACTTTATTTTTAATGAAAAGCCAATGTGGTCAGTAGGTATTAACTTGTTCAAAAATATTTGTCAAGGTCCATGCTAAAGGCTCATTGACACTGCCAAAGATACAAAAAGCTTGCTGATTTGTTGGTTTGGTTTGTTGGATTCTTTTTACAGTTAGATCTGTTTCTGCCCCTAAAAACATTGATCAGGGCTCCCTGGAGCCTTTTTTAAAGTATTTTGTGTGGATAAATGCATATCATGTAAGTGCTGATTAACGAGGCCAGGTATATTTTAATAACCTTTGTCGTGGAAGGTATTTGTGTACCACTCTTACACACAGTCAGTCACTGTGTATCTTGGCAAAGCAAGATCCATTTTTCAGGAGAGAGAACTATTTCCGTCCTTAATAAGTCATTCCAAGTTTCCTGTGATGTTATAAATAATCGGGCAAGCAGCCGGTTTTATTCTCCCTAATTTGATATGGCAGACTTGGAGAGCAGAAAAGTTCAGCCTCAACATAAGCTCTAAAGTTGGACTTTGACCAGAATTTCCCCCTTCCCTCCCATAATGAGATAAAGTTTATCATAAAACATGCTTACCAAGGCAGCTAAGACAGGGCTCAGGCTTCACATCTATTTCCTAGGAGCCCCTAGTCAGTCCTGCGTGCTGCATGCATGAGGTCACAGCATGCTGGGCTTGCTTTGGGAGCTGGCAGCTAGGCTGACTGTCTTAGCTAATACACTTGTCATTTGGGAAAATAAAAAAGTGCTTGCAAAACACAGCTTAAATTAGATTGTGAGTAATTGGAAAAGGAAATATAAAGTCACACTGGTTTATATGCATGTCGGGAAGGCAGTGAGGTGATGCATTGAGTACCTAAGTTACTGGCAAAGGTCAAGCACCCTCATGACAGCCTGAGATCTTTTAAAAATTTTGAGGAGATACAACAATCGTCACAGAACTTTCAAGAGCTGTACAATACAGAGACATGAGAACATAGCAGAGCTTATTTTTATGTGCAAAAGAAGGTCAATTGAAAGGACATATTCCTTCATAATTATAAGAGTGACAAGAGGAATTTATGATTATATTAGAACCTGAGAAGAGATTTTTTTTTTAAGTCTGACTCTGCAAATGATGCTTGACAACATTTTGGGAAAGTCATTCAATCTGTTTTGAATTGTCATTCAGTTGTAAAATACGTTAAATAAATAACTCTATCTACATCTCAGAAATTTGGGAAGATTAATTAGATAATGTTATTGAAATTGCTTATAGGCACTTTATGATAATAATAATAATGCAGGCCAAAGCACTTTATTGCTGTTCATTACTTTCAAATATGAGGAAATTTTTTTTGTTGTTTTTCAAAAGCTTTAGGTCATATTTACAGATCAACTTCATTTCCAGAATGCAATCCAGATGTATTGTTATGGATTTTAAAATAAAATTATAGCTTTAAGGTAAAACATGCTAATAGAAAAATTAACTTGTTCTGATGAGTCATAACATAAAGTAATTTCCCTTTTCAAACAAAACTAAAGCCTTACTCTGCTCCCTTAATCCAGATGGTACTCTTTTAGAAGAGGTAACTTGGATCCAGCCTGGATCTTTCATGCTTCCTAAAACACTCTGCATTCTTAAAAAAAATACTATATGGGAATTAAGGATATATTCCTAAAGAGGTCTACTCCCAATCCTCTATTAGAACATTAAGAAACTGTTAGCTGAGTTACACTTCCCTATCATTTATATGGCTTCTTAAGAAAGAGTACCCAAGGACCTCATCTGCTCTCTCTTTCCTATCTCTGTCTTTCTATTCCTCAGAATCGAAAGAACTCTCTCAGAGACAGAAAAGGTCTTCCTGGATAGTGACGTAATGTTCTCAAGTGAAAAGACATAGAGAGTCTGAACAGTTTGTTTGGATAGTGAGGCAACCCTGTTGCCCTGTTGCCAACTGGAGCAGAACAGTTTCTGCTTCTGCAGCAGCAGGTCTGAGCAACACAACCTGGCTGCTTTCTGGAATGTGTAGATCTGAATCTCATTTCAACAAAGGTTGCTTCACACCACTCAGGCGGTGGAAATGAGTCTTAAAGTGAGTATAAATCATATTTATGCCTACTACAAGGCTTCTTTATATGGCTAAGTCAGTGGAAAGTTGCTTTGGTGTAAATGCACTTTAGGCCCTCATACTTTTAATTTGGCATAAAAAAAGGAAAGAAAAGAGAAAGAAAATCCTTTCAACGTCCCAAGTTAAGGTTGGATAACAGCCATACTGTAACATAAGCTAAGATTTCAAAGGTGTCTCAGGAAACAGGTCTCCAGCTTCCATTCACTTTTCAAGGGAGCTGAGTGACTCACTTCCTGAGACCTGTTTGAAACCTATACAGAATGATTACTCTGTCTGCATACAACTAGACTGTTTTCTAATGACTGACTAGAGTCTGACAGACCCACTGCCACAAAAAGTCTACTTTGGGTCAAGCAACAGAGCTCTTTGTTATCAGCTTTGGAAGACTTTACCTAGAAGTACATGTGTTCAAGTTATAGCTGACAAAGGTATTGTTTTTGCCTATGGCGTCACTGTAGTGCCACCTCAGAGGAGCTAATCGGAATAAGGTTTGGCCTGTTCTCAAATGCTTACGTGGCAGGTTCCCAAACAAAACACCAGGTGTTAGTCATCCAGTAGGTCTCACTGCTCCCTTTGAGTCAACAGTGAACCATTGCCCCAGAATTCCAAAACCAGCAAACTGC